>NC_138028.1:101544562-101762062 GCF_964106645.2 Podarcis pityusensis | reverse complement strand
TATCAGGAAGCTGGATTCTGCTTCTTAAATCTAATTGCCAAGTGAAGAGTAACAGAAGAGAAGAAGCAGATTACCTTATCAAATTTGCAGCTCTTGAATATACAGTGCTATAATATAATGTCTACCCACCACATAGGTTAGGGGGTTTTCTTTTTACACTAGCATCAAAAGGGTAAAAACACTATTTTGCCACTACAAATTTGAGTCTTGAAAGTTGGAAAGGAAACGAATTTAAATGCATTTCTACAATAGTTCCCCCCACGCACCAGAAAAAAAGGAAGCTGTGATACAGAGAGCACCTTCCAAAGGGCCTCTCTGCACATTTCTCTAAAATCAGCAGCTCAGAGGTTCCATTGGTGGCAGCCCCAGGTTTCAAGGATAACTATTGGGTGGCACATAGCATTGCTTTTTTTGGAATATGGGTATTTAGCAGTCCAGCAGTGTGCCCAAAGCTTGCTATGAAATTGTCTAGATCTGCCTTTTCTAACTTCATGCCCTCTAGGTGTTGTCGTACTGCAACTTATTATTTATTGAAATTCTGTACCGCCCATTACCCAAAGATCACAGGGCGGTTTACAATATAAAGAAATACAAAAATATATACTACAATATAACTAACAACCCACCCACCCCACACTTTAAAAGGCCATAGATTGCTTAATTAGCCAATGACATGGGAGCAGAGGAATGTTTTTGCCTGGTACCTAGAGATACTGTATGTAATGAAGGCGCCAGGAGAGCATCTCTGGAGAGAGCATTCCACAAGTTGGGAACCACCACAGTAAAGGCCTGCTCTTGTATTGAAACCCTCCAGACAGTTCTTAGCTAGATGGATTAATGGGCTGACTCAGTATAAAGCAGCTTCCTATGATACAGTCTGAAACTGCTCCCTATAGATGCCTCTATTTAATGAACTGGAGGCCTGAGGCTCAGCAGCTTCATTAGTGCAGCACAGTGCATACCCTGGGACATGTGGTCCTATCTGAGGCGTTCAGGGGCCGCTGGCATCCATTGGGGCCAGTGCAGAAGAAGGTGAAGCCAGAGCCAGTGACTGATGCAGCCACCCAATTCTGGTTTTGTCCCCACCCTCCCTGCTGAGCTCTACAAAGGCAACAGGCGAAGACTGACTGAGGCCTGCTGGAGTTGGTGCGGCAGTAACCCATTCCCCCAAATGCACCAGCCTCCACTGGCATTGTATAAAAATATAATTTTTAAGTGTATAAATATTATTGTGAACAGAAAACTAGCACATGTCTTTGTGGGATTCAACCCAAACAAAAAGCTCTGGCTGGTCTGGATTATGCTAGTTGAAATCTCTGCTTTGCAAGAATTAAGTGAAAGGAGAATTGATGGGATCGCTTCCTCCCATCCCAAATGAGAACAAACTCATTGTAACGATAGATATTTCTGTCTTAAGGTAAAAATTGTCTTTAGTTAGAGATGGCAGAAAAATGGTAAGCTCAAATTTTACGGCGGGGGGACGGACAGGTCCAGCCCTGTCATTAGGCAGATTGAAGCAGCCACCTCAGGTGGCAGATGCTGGTGAGTGGGGAGTGGTGGGGAGATGTTAGAGGACAGAGCTGTGTGTTCCACTTGCCCTACCCTATTGCATCTAAGTTGGTCTGCTGTTCTTAGGATGATGCTGTCCCATTGGCAGTGTTGATGTAAGAGTCCATTATCAGTCCAGCTGGCTTCTGTTTGTTAAAGGGAGGAATCATCCTTTTGTCCTCAGGCAGCAAAATGTATTGGGCCAGCCCTGAAGAATAATAACCTCTTGCCTTTTTATTTCTGTTCAGATCCACTGTGAACTTCATAGAATTAAGCTGAATCCTAACTAACACATACATTTCTGGGTGCCCAAATCCACACATTTCTGCCACAAAGTTTTGTGTGTGTGTGTGTGTGTGTGTGTGTGTGTGTGTGTCCAAGGGACACCATGTTTTCTAGACTGCACTGTAAGTGTCTGATGAAATTTATCCATCCCAAATTCACCGTCCACTTACTGAAGTGATATACTTACAATCTGGATTTGAGTTGCACGGTCTCAGATAAACACAGCTGTGTTTACCTGAGTTGTGCGATCCCTTGTACATGAGACCAACTTCAAATAAATGCACTCAAGAGGGGTGGCGCTGCAAATGCACATTAAAATAAATGCAGGAAAGCACACTTGTTAGATAGGAATGGAAAACCTCGCTTCAAATAAATCTACCGAGTCGGACTCTGGCTCACGGAGCCCGTCCACGTGCCACGCAAAAGGGCCAGCATTAAATTGGAAAATGAAAGGCAAAAGAAGAATTGCTTTAGCATGTTAATGCAGCTTTATAAATAAGATTTTAAATGCTGAACTGTAAGGAAATCAAGTTATGTTTCCCACAATATATGTAATAAAGTTACACTGCACATCTACAGCAAGGTTTAATGCATAATAGTGAATAATGTAGTATACAAAATTATGAAGGGTTATAAAGTGACCAACTTTGAAGGGGGAGGACATAACAACAATAGTGTGATGAATATAGTATCTGGAACGACAAATACAATGAACAGGCAAAAGGCTTTGGTCAAACAAATGTTAATTGTCCCTCCCCCCCCCCCCCCCGCAACCTAGTTAAGAACAAACCCTAGATTTAGGCAGATGAATGCTGTATGATAATTACCAGGGTAAACTGGCTTAAATTTAAGCGCTTTGTTTTAAGATGGTTTCAATCAATAGGGCGCTGCATGTCTCAATATAAGTTCATTTCAAAACGGTGGTTTCTAAAATGTTTCAAGCGTGTGCTTCAAGCCTCTCTTCTACTGAAATCAAAAGAAAGTTGCAGTGTTTACATGTTGTGTCATTTGTCTGCAAAGTCAACTTCCAAGCCTCCATGTGGGCAGCTGACAGAAGCATGCACAAGTTCCCAGATTCAATCCCAGGCAACTCCAGCTAAAAAAGGACAATGAACCAGGGACCAAGTGATAGGGAAAAGTTCCGTTCAAAACCCTGGAAATCTGCAGCCAGTCAAAGTACACAACACTAGGCCGATATGGAGCTAGGTGGATCAAAATGTCCCATCCTTCTCCCTCTAGGCATGCCACTGTTTTTTGCCAGGCATACTCAGACTAGTCACACCCATATATTCTAGAGGAGACAAGTAGAAGTGGTCTTCACTGGAACCCAGAAGGCAAAAATAGTTTGCATTTCATGAAATAAGCAAACAAGAACATTGCCAGCTCAGATGCAATAAATGGATGTAGCCCCATCTTGTGAGAAAGGAGACAGGAGTGGCTCCTCCACTGCAAGTGAGTGTCACTTGCCACCCGCCAGGTTGTAGGTGGCTGTGTTCTGCAAGGTGCAGCAGTGAGAGTTGATGGACCCCCTTGTAGCTGGGCTACTAAATCTGGCTGGCAAGGGGAGTTCAGTCTGGTGGATCACAAGCCATGCAGGCCAGCTCTAGATTGAAATTCACAACACTGCCCTTGATTCCTACAAATCTCCCCTATTCAGGAAATAAGGATTTTTTTTTCAAAAAGTTGGAAGCTTTTCTTTGAAACTGCCAAAATCAGATTTATGAACTCTTTCCCCCGAAAAAGGTGTGCAGGAAATGAAGATGAAGGATTACTAGAGCTCCTACAAATCAAATTTAATACTTAAAACAAAACGTCCATATAATTTATTTTCGCCATCCTGTTGTCCAGGCGTTGTAAAGCTCCTACTGATTTCACCGGAAATATGGGGGATGCAGAAAAGATTAAGGTAAAACCCAGATATATATCTCTGCACATTTCTACCTCCTCTCCTTCCTCTGTTATACAGAAACCTGTGAGTCATGATTTTCAGTTTTATAGCTGCAGGGTTCTTTCTTTCTTTCTTTCTTTCTTTCTTTCTTTCTTTCTTTCTTGGGCTAACTTCATTCACAAACTCATTCTGTGAGCCATTGTGCCGGCTCATAAAGACATGAACCTATCTCATGTTTAGCATTCAGCCCAGTGATTGCTATGCCACCATGGGGTAGTACCTGTAACATTGGGGAAGGCTCATAGCTCAGTGGAAGAGTGTCCCCTGTGCGTGCAGAAGGTCCCAGGTTCAGTCTCTGACAACTCCCATGTTGGGCTGAGAGCAAATCCTGTCTGAAATCCTGAAGACGCACTGCCAGCCAGAGGAGACAATACTGAGGTAGATGGACCCGTGGTCTGGCTTCTTCTGCACCTATCATGTTGGTGCAAATAAATCAACTATAGACATCAGGTCACAAAGTCCATGCACAGTTGCAGTGCTGCATTTATTTAGGGTCAACGTGCCCTTTGCCTTTGGAGTAGCTGCGAAGTGAATCCCTTCGCACAGGCAATTCCTGCACTCTGAGTGTGGCAGAAAGTCGAAATGGGGAAGTCAACCCAAAATTTAAGCTGCAGATGATGGGAAGCTTTTAAAAAATGAAGGGAACCCCCCCCCCCACTCTCTCCACAAACACTGCACATCATCGCATCTATTAAGGGTTCAGTTAACAAAGCCTAGTAGTACAAGAAACAAATAAACTGGCATAATTTAACATCTTACTTAAGAGACCAATGACAAAGAATGTGTTCTACAGGGATATCCACAGTATCGTTTAGCTTGGTTTCATTCTCTCTCTCTCTCTGAGATGGGGCAGGGCGGGGTGAGGATCTCTAACAGAATTCTCAGTACCTCATCAAACTATAATTCCTAGGATTCCCTTTTAAAAACCAAAACAAGTGTGTAGTGTAGATAAGGAAGTTGAAGTTTGGAACCTCTCTCTTTTTTTATCTGAGAGCAGCAGGCTTAAAAACTACAACGCTAATCTTGTGCCATCTATAATCTCATAGTTTCATTAATACACGTTACTATTTAAACTACAGAATTGAATTAACAGTCTCCAATTATTGGGTGGTATTGAACTCAGCTTTACTCAGAGAAGACCAATTGAAATGAATAACATGGCTAAGTTAGGTCCCTTCATTTCAAGGGTCTACTCCAAGAAAAGGGCAGCTGAAGACCACCTATTATTATGATTATTATTAGAAATAATGAGTGACAGTTCAGTGAGTGTGGGCTGGGGGAAATAAAGGGCAAGCATTTTCTGGGACCCCAACGTTGAGCCCACAATGCCCCAAGAAGGCCAGAGGCCTCAGGGAAGAATTCCTTGTTTGCATGCTCAGTGTTTTCCAGGCTAAGGGGATCTCCAAAATTCTGGAGCCATTGAGGTATGTTTTGGGACAGCCCTGCAGGCCATCCATCTCCATCTTCCACATACATTATAGATGGGCAACACAGGCTGATTGCAAGGCGATTTGGATGCTGACATACAGAACACTTGAGTCCCCCTTTCAACCAAGTATGCATGCGTCTTAACTCTTTGCACTTTCCATCTTGAATAAAGACAGTGGCAGGGCAAGCAGGATGCTCCACTCCCACTTCCTATCAGTGTATACATCTCAGCATACCTTGTGGCAATCCTGGATGAAACACTTCCATTCTTTCCTCCCATATCCATGGTCCCAGGCTTAGGTCATATAGACATAGAATCACAGGGTTAGGCAGGGCCTTGCAGACCATCAAATCCAAACCTCTGATTGATGCAGGAAACCTTCAGCTAAAGCATCCCCAAGCAATGGCTATCCTGCTTCTGCTTAGAGACCCAGTGAGGAAATGAGCCTCATTGTCAAACTGCTCTCATCATTAAAAGTTTTGTCCTAATGTTCATATCAGCAGGCTTCTTATCCCTGGATGTCCTCACTGTTTTGCTTTTTGGTGGCGGGCCTCTGGCCCACAGGCATCATTAGGCTAGCCTAGCCATGCCCATTTGCCCTGCATGCCATATAGATATGGGGCCTGCCCAAAGCAGGGGTTTTGGCCACTGCTGATCAGCTGGTTGGTGGTGCCTTTGCGAAGGCTGTTGATCAGGACTTGCAAAGGCTTGCAGGACCAAGAGCCTATGAAGCCACCGTTTCTCACCCTCAGTTAACCAGCTCATGCAGTCAATGTGGTCCAAGTCATTTGGCTGCCTAAAAAGGAAGCCCAGAATTACATCAGCACACATGCGCGCGCGCGCACACACACACACACACACACACACACACCATTGCCATGGCAGGGCCAATGCTGTTAAAAGTCTTGCTGCCTTCATCTCTCTATCTAAATCCCTCTTTCACCTTTCACCTACATGTTAATTTTATGATGGCATGGATTTATTTCCAAGTGGGTAATGCTTATGTTATTAATGCTTAGAAAGATCCCAGGATGCACATTTGAACATACATATCATTTTATATCTCTCTCTCTCAAGGCATTCCTGCGAAACCTACTATTTTTGGAATAACAGAAAGAACACTTGGGATACTTGGTCGGTTTATACTCCTTCATTTTATTTTATGCCCCTGTTTAGGCAGGAAGTGAAGTCCTATAAATCTGACAACGCTGCAAATCAGAAGCTATGTTCCCCACAATGAAACGAAGGAAATCGCAAAAGGGAAACCCAGAGCAAGAGGGTCTTTGAATCAGAGGTGCACTCTTAATATTATTTCCCACTTCCCCTTCGCCAAGCGGTGGGAAATTGGGAGCAGCTTGGCTCTCAGTTGGAGAAGAGAGCCCTGGGGACTTAAGGTGCCTTTGTAATCATCTGTTTCTTCGCCAACGTGCAAGTTGGGCAGGCACCACAGAGGCACAGAAGCGCCGGCTGACAATTCCAGATTCCTAGCAGCAAGCAGCACCCTTGAATTGCAAACAAACAAAAAAGAGCTCCCCTGCCAAACCCTTTTAAAAGAACACAAGCGCATAAAAAGAGGTGGCTGGCTCCAACCAGAAGCCTGTTTAGTCCAGCAGTGGTCAACCAGGTGTCCCTCAGAAGCCTGCAAGCAAGACACAACCACAGTAACCCTCTCCTGCTGTTGTTCTTCAGAAACTGGCTTTCAGAGGCATAAGACATCTGGTACAGGAGGCAGAACGTAGTCATCAGGGCATCAGGAGCTTGTCTAATTCCTCTTTTAAAGCCATCCCGATTGGTGGCCATCACTACACCTTGTGGCAGGGAATTCCACAGCTTAACCATGTGAGGAAGTACTTCGTTTCCCAAATCTCTCACCCTTCAGCTTTGTCCAATGGCCCCTGAGTTCTAAAATTAAGAAAATGGTGCAATAACTTCTTTCTATGCACTTGCATGATTTAGCAAGTCTCTCCTTACTCCCCACCCTAAATTAAAAAGTTCTAAGTATTATAACTTTTCCCCATAGAGTGGAAGATACACCAGCCTCCAGATCATTTTGGTTGTCCTTTTTGCACCTTTGCCAGCCCTGTGGTATCTCTTTTGAGGTGTGCAGAAACTAGAACTGCATCCAATATTTCAATTGTGGTCACACGATAAACTTGCACGAAAGGCATTACGATACTGGCAGTTTCCTTTTTGATTCTAAATATTGCTTTTTTGTGGGGGGGGGGGGGATTCTTTGCCACTCTGTATGCTAAGTGCCAGCTTCGTTTGCTCTCCCTGTCATTCAGCTACACCCGCTCCCCTTGTTTTTCAGTCACCTCTAGCATACGTGAGTGTCACTAGCTTTCCAATCTTTGGACAAAATGTAGCCAAATGGCCATGAAACCTGCACTTTTCACTGTCAGGCTGTACAACACCTCAACAGCCACCTTCTCTTCAGAAGGCACATCCGGGACAGCACGGCTGTGCCAATACTTGCACAAAGGTACGGCCTCAGAGGAAGTGGAAAGTCATAAGATGCTTTGCCTTTTGCTTTTTGCAACTATTGCTGCCGCCGCTGGCCTACCCAGTACATATAGCCGAGGGATTGAAAAGTCCCCTCGTGCTGTTTGCTGGGAAATTCCCCTGCAATCAATATCCTGTAAGCAAAGCAGCATTTGACCTAAAAGCATCGGTTATGTTAAAAGCTAGGTGGACACTTATGCATTCAGATGCAGAAGGCTGGCACAGTGTGCAACTCATTTTGCAACTGGTCTTGTGAGTCATCACTTAGAATAACCAAGAGAGCCTCTTGCAACAGAAGCTTGAACTGGAGCAAAATTACACACACACACACACACACACACACAATCCCACCACCTTCACAATTTTCCGTTCCTTTCCAAGGAATGGATTGCTACAAATGTGCTACAAGAGGGGTGATTTGCAACAGGAGCTACACTCTTGTCAAATTGGAAGTAGCAGGGATGCCATGAATAGTACAGGGCAGAGGAGTTAAAGTGAGGAACTGTTTTGAGCAAATTTTCTCACTCCATAAATGAAAAAAAAAAGTGGGTGTTTCTCTGCCACCCCCACCCCCTTTAAGACTTCAGAAGTGAAACAAATGGGCAGGGCATCTGCAGTTCATCGGAAAACTCGCTTGCACCTTATGGTCGCCATCTGTGGTGCGGAACATTTTCAACCTTGGCATAGCAGATTTGTCCGAGGATATTTCCTCTCTTTGAAATCAGAGAAGAAGCTGTGGCAAAACCAGATCCTGTGTTGGCACATCTCTGCTCGGGCACCCTCTGAGTGGAGCAGTACAGCGGGCGCCAAGCTGCCAACCTGGACATCAAGGAACGAAC
Source organism: Podarcis pityusensis (assembly GCF_964106645.2). NCBI lineage: Eukaryota > Metazoa > Chordata > Lepidosauria > Squamata > Lacertidae > Podarcis > Podarcis pityusensis. The sequence continues at coordinate 101,753,511 of NC_138028.1, read as the reverse complement.
CACGGCAGAGCGTGCTTGGTACTGAACAATGCCAAAGGTCACCGTTTTCCTCCCCCCGTGGTTTTTTCCTCAGAAGTGCTTCAGGACACAATGGAAAGGAAGGAGCATGCAACAGGTGGTCACATCTGTGTCCATCTCATCCTAGCCAAAACAATCTGCTCCTTTGTGTTCCCAGCATGAAACAAAGAAGATCTGAGAGGGACAGAGTCGTGAGAGTGGGTGGAGTGGAAGCAAAGGAGAGAGAGATTCCTACTCTCCATACTTGTGGAAGATGAAATCGGTGCCAGTGAATTATTTTTCTTTCTCTCAGTGTGGGAGAATGTCTACAAAGTCTAGCTGGCTGGCAAGCGCAAACTCATTGCATGTGTTATTATTATACATTGACACTGAAGTATGCTACTAAAGGGAGGGAATAAGGGATGGAGAGACATTATAAGCACTGTGGGATGTTCTATGGTGTGTGTGTGTTTGCTGTCTTTATAGTTAACCAATCAAATAACAGTTCCCTGCTCATTGCCTGCAAAGGCCCAAGTTCTGCTTTTCTTTTAAGCTAACTACAAGGGAGGGAACCTTATTTCTGATGTCGTTTCTTACCTTGTGATTTGTTTATTTATTTTGGTACATTTAAAGGCCATAGCAGAGCAGCCACATACCTTTTATTCACAAGGCTTTCCCATTCACATAAGAGAGATTCACAGAAACCTTCCACGTGTCGAATGATGCTGCAGAAGAAACGAACTGAAGTTATTTGTTACGTTGCTAAAGTTATCAAATATATTTATAACGGCATCATAAATTAACCTCCAAGACTCTTATTCTCTGAAAGAACCAGATTATATAGAGCACACCCAGAAGCTGAAAACAACAAAGCAGGGCAATGCATTATCAGCACTTGTGCTAAATCCAAGATATACAATGTGGTCGTTTCCAGACAAAGCATATATGGAACAATCATCCTAATTTGTTTTCACAAAACTTGTGCGGAGGCTATACAACCTCACTATTAAGTGGTTGTTATCCTGCACTTCCCACTCTAGTTTTCCCATCCATTTCCCTTCTGCAAAATGTCCAAAGTGGATTTGCTGTGCAAGATTTAACGGTTGCTATTTATCGCAAGGCTCTCTTTGCGGTGGGTTATGAAGGTGCACTCTTAGTGTACAAAGGGTATCTATACCAGCATCTGCCCAAATGTGTGGAAGATCTGCACAAAAGTGGGTCATTCTGGAAGTGCCCTTAGTTAAATGAGTAAATGTGGTTGCAGAGGCAAAGCTCTTTGGGGTATCCTATTCGGTACCCCAGAAAGAGCTGGGGTTTCCCCAGCAAAACTGTTAAGTATAACATTTATTCGTTCGTGCATTGGTTTGGTTTTGTTTGTTTGAATTCCTGGACCCACTTCATGCTCTACATCCGATTCCCAACTTTAATAATCATCTCTCCTTCAAGAGGTTTTGGAAATAAAAAAAAAATGACATCCTGTTCTTGGCCACTCTTGCCGACCTCGGCAGTCCGACTGAACTCATTAGGGGGGCTGCAGCTAAACAAGCAGCTTTATCTCTCTAGCCGTTCTGCTGTATCATAAGCCCTGGAATCACAACCCCACACTCTCAGAATTAAGCAAAAAGGTCACCTAACAACATTATCTGCCCACAAAGATTGCAGGAACAAGAAAAGCTGACACCCTGAAGACTCTGATGTGTAACGCTGGCCTTCAAAATGTGTGACAATGACTCACGCTGAGGGACACAGCATAAACTGCAGGCAGAAGCACTTTGACATAATGTGGGATTCATTTCTTCAAGAGCTATAACCCATTTCCTGATTCAGCGTTTTCAGCAACAGTAATTTACAGTGACAGAATGAAATAACACCATCTGAACATGGGAATGGAAGCAAACTTGAGTCGGAATTAAAGAAGCACGGAGGGGTAAGAGAAATAAACCGACTCTGCTGCACTCCCTTCTGTTACATGAAGCTTGCTGACATCCGGTTGTTCTCAGGAGTACTGCATGCCTGTTGACACTTGATGCTCTGGACAAATAGACCCACAGCTGGGTGAGCACAGGCTCACATGTGCAACTCTTCAGAGCCGAATGTAATGGCCACAGACATGTTGGGTCTACTTTTTCAACCCGGCTGTAAGAGGAGTCACGTGGGTTGTCAACTGACAGAAATATCAGGTGGCTCATGTAGAGTTGTCAGTTGATCTCTAGAAGCCTCATAAGACTCAGTCATAAGGCTGGGTGGCCTACAATGTGTGGTCAGGGAGCAAAGTTGGGTAAGGAACATTGCTTGTGCAATGAACAGACTCCAATTGGGTGACCGGCACACCTTGGGCCTATATTGCAGCATAACCTACCTCTCAGAGTTGATGTGATGAGTAAAAAAAGACTAGGGGTCTATGTATCCTGTCCTGAATTCCCTGAATCTAGAATGGGATAGTTACAAAAAAATAATAAATTTCTGAGTTCATTGTGACCAGGGCATGTGTCCAACTTAACAGCTCTGGTAATGTGTGTAGCATGAGAAACTAGCCCTTGCATTTGCAAAGAGAGGGATAGGTGCAATCAAATGTCTTTTTTGTGGACATGAAGAAGAGAAATATATATATATATATATATATATATATATATATATATGCCTTTCCTTAGGTGGTCTTCTTTTAGAATGTTAAAATATAGACCAGACCGGACGTTGGCTTTGCAAAGTGACAAGCTGCCAGTGCTCTTCCTGTTTAAATGGTGGCTGAGGTTGGAACATTAATAGTTGCTGGGAAGCTGCACTGGAGAGATAGGTGGAGCAGCCTGCTGGATCATCTCTGCTCGGCCCTCTGAAGAGCAGAGATAGACGTGGACAACAATGCTGGCAGCGTGAAACAGGAAACCTCATCAAAATGCTTGACACAAATTCCAAAGCCGTTATGATGCAGCAAGCTTATTTTAATTTTCTTTCTGCTAAAAATGAATGAATTGGATCTCTCAGGCCTACACACACACACACACACGCCCTACAGTTCCAACAGCACACAAGTGTTGAAAGTTGCAACACACATAGAAGCCACCCACCATTTCTTCTGACAATCCTCCTCCTCCTCCATTCACAAAAATAACTGCAAACGATTAGGCAAAACGATAGATAGCGTAGAAAGATATGCACACTCCCCACCACTTAATATTGATTTAAAAAACCAAGGTGCTCCGACTAGTAGCCATACCTTTCTCCTTGCTTGTTACAAAGAAAGTGCTTTGAGGTGTGGGCCCAGTTTGGCCTTAGGAAACAGCTCTGAGCATGCTTGGACTGCCTTTCCTGGGCCGATACTGAGCCTGTATGGTAGGCCTCATAGTGGCAGATGGAGTGGAAGTCTTCATTGTGGAGCTGCTCCACACCCACAGCTTCCAGTTCTCAAACTTCAGCCCAAGCTCTTGACTTTCAGGTTCTCACCATGTTAAAAAAAAATGCAGATGTTGGTATGCCGAAAGGTATTTGGTTTGCTACTCTCTTCTTCCTTCCTTTCTCTTGGCGGAAAATGCATTGGGGTGTGGAATGAAACAAAACATGGCAGTCAGGATGTGAGCACTTTTGCCCACCTACTATTCGAAGACAGGAGTGCCTGGCGTGCTCTGGTCCATGGGGTCACGAAGAGTCGGACACGACTAAATGACTAAACAACAACTATTCGAAGATAGGAAAAAAGAAATACCATTAGAAGTCATTCATAGGATTGTGTGGAGAGGCACATTTAAAACACATTGCGTCCCCCTGCCTGAAGAAATCTGGGAACTGTAGTTTGTTGAAGAATGTTAGGAATCGTAGCTCTGTGAGGGATAAACTACAGTTTCCAGGATTTGGGAGGAGAAATTGTGTGCTTCAAATGTACTTTAATTGTATTGGGGTGGGGAGTGCAGCCTGAGGATCTAGAAGGAGAAGAGAAGTTGTGACAGGAAGTCTTTAGCAGCGGGGCGGGGGGGGGGTGCTTTCCTAGCTGCTTGTTCAGAGTATACTTCTGTGAGCACACCTAAAACTGAATGAAAATACTTTTACTGCTTATCAGCCTGAAAGTGCTTTATGTTATGTTAATGAAACATCTTGTGTTACTTCTACTATAACACTGAGAACAATCTCTGTAAGAATAATGTATGATATGTTCTCTTTCCATTTTACACACACACACACACACACACACACACACACGCCTTTAAATCCCATTGCCAGCTGGGTATTTAAAGATTAATTTCTATTTATCTTAAGATATTGCATATGGGGAGAGGCATCATCTAATAGTTTTATTGAAGTTTAGCATTATTTATTAGAGGTATCTTTGATTCTAATTATCTTTGGCAAATGAAAAGCAAGCAATATACTACAGCTCTGCTTAATATAGACATGACTTTGGCACAGTTCCTCACAGTGTGCTGCCAGGGCAAGCTTCATTCATTTTGATAAGACTTAAGCCAGTGGAGTATTTTAGCAAAGGGAGTGACGGTCTAATTTGGTATTCTGTGGCTTGCAAGATGGGCCAGAACTGATCCATGCTATTAAAAGGCACCAAAATTAGAGAAGATATTTCACATATGGCTCCCCCTTTCAGCTTTTGCTGGCACAGGGCTCTTTCGTCCAAGAAGATGCAGGGGGAAAAACTTTTATTGAGCAAAGTGATATCCTCAGAAGTCTCCTGCAGGGGAGACAGCCATACTACTCAAAACTCCAACAATTGCCTTGGAATCTGCTTTCCCCCATTTTCCTCCATAGTTCCACTTCTTGGTTTATTTTAGGGAAAGCCATTGACATATATCAATGATCAGCATAGGCAAATATTATTTGGTAAGATCAATTCCAATCACATTTCACACCGTGCTGGAAATTGTGTACGGTGGCCTGGAACATAAATACCCTCCAATATTTTTTCGATGAAAATAGGGACATCCTAAGGAAAAGCGGGACATTCCAGGATCAAATCAGAAACCAGGACAGCTTCTGTAAATCTGGGGCTGCCCCTGGAAAACCGGGCCTGAGCTCATCATTCCACTGAATTCAACGACTCATTCTGTCCTGATGTGGACCTTGTGTTGGGGAACAACCATGTTATCTACCGGGTAATATTCTCTCACTCACTTATGTACAGAAGGAAGGTGGGTGTTCTTGGCAGCTACTCTGCTCCTGTGGAATTCCCTGCCTCAACACTGGCCACTGCTTGGATCTGATCATAGCAGGCCTTGGACATGAGGAATACTCAACCTTTTCTGCATGGGCTGGCTTTAATAACGGCAGCAAAAGCCAGAGGAACATCTATTTCTTGTACAGGGAAAAGGAGAATGCAACAACTTTCCTAATGCTCCTCCTTCCATCTTCTACCTCCTAAATAAATATGTTGAGAGCAGATCTCAGGAGGAAGGAAAGCACCATTTTAAGAAGGTTGGTATGTGTGTTATTCCTTGGCTCTCTAACAATAACAGGACTGGGAATGTGTGAATTCTCCACCGGTATGTTTTATGTGTCTTTGATGCGAGCCCCACTGGCAAGCGTACTTAGAGAGGGAGGGGGAGGAAGAACAATCCACAAACAAAAGAAACAGCAGAAAGTAGGAGAGTAATTTAATTGAAAAAAGCTAGGTACAGAGCCTATTCAGCTAGGTGAATGCAGAGAGCTACCACCAAAACAAATTACACAGTGCTGTCACTGAATATGCCTTTTTCCCCCTCAACAAAAGCTAGGGTACAAAGCAACTTGGATGCAGACCAAAAGCATTTGCCTGCAGTCTGATGAAATCCCCCTCGGCTTGCACAGGTCCTATTAAAGGGGCAGTTGTGAATGATCAAGTTGGCTGGAGTCCTCTTGAGAAAGGACAACAAGAAAGGCAGTTAGCTCTATCTGGCTTCCTGTCAGCTCACTGGAATGAGCTAAGCCAGTGCAGAACTAGATTTCTGGGCTTTTTTTTGGCCTGGGTACAGCATATCCTACACTGAGTATCAGCAGTTAAGAGATGTCTCTCCTTTTTAGCAAAAAAAAAAAAAAAAAAAGCTCCAAGGCTGCTCAGCCAATCTGCACCCACAAGGTGTCATTCGAAAGCACCTGGCACTCTGCCTTTAAGTGAGGGAGTTTACTGAACACTGAAGACTCATGAGGTTTTCCAGTTTGTACAGTTTCCTTATTCTCGGCAGCAGGAGCCAAGGTGGGCCAAACTTCCATGATATCAAGAGAACAACTGAGGCTGTCGAATCAGAGCAGCAAAGACCTTGGCACCTGCAAAGGTAGCAACACACATTGTGTTTTTATAACCATTCTGATGTCACAGTGTAGAGCACATTAGGTTTAGCTAGGAATAAACACACACACACACACACACACACACACACAGAGAGAGAGAGAGAGAGAGAGAGAGAGAGATTCTTGCATTGAGTTAATGTACACAACTGTCCTCCAGGTTTAGCCTGCTATTTCTCACACTCCACCTGTCTCCAGGAAAGGGGATTATTTTCAGTCTGCAGCTATGAGCAATGCTCAAATTATGGGAGGGGACAACAGTGGGCTATTAAGGAAATCCATATGCTTCCTGGACTCCCACTACCACCGTTTTTAGCTAGTCTTTGTAGCTTGGTAGCTTTCTAAAACTGTAGCTACAATTCTATAATTCTAGCAGTAACTATAGGCTCATATACAGGATTATAAACCTTTTTTTAGGGTGACCATGTGAAAATGATATTTATTTATATTTATTTTATTTCATAAAATTAATATGCCACTTGTTTGAAGAAGAACCACCCCCCCGGCATATTCCAAGTGCAAATCTTTAATCCCCACCTCTTATTTTCAACTTTACACAATACCGTTACCCAGTAGCCACAATTTTAACCTCTCTATTCTGATTTTGCATTTATAGTAGTTTCGCGGAAAAAGATCTTAAGTTTTAGAAAGCTCCCACTTTAATGCTCATTTCTGTCTTAATTGTTTCCAGGAAAAAAGATCTGTTTGCTACCCCATTAACTCAGAAAATCGTGGGAGTTATACATTGCGATTTTCATGATCCCACCACCATTGCTCCTGTGATGAAATTTGGGGTGGTATCCTGGCTCATAGTTCTTTCCCACCCTGTAAAATTTCATGCAATGTGGCAGAAAAACTCAACAGGTACTGCGGTGTAAAAGGAATGTTAGAAACCACGACAGAAGCACTAGTGCTATAACCAGTAAAACGAACGCAATACTCACATCTGAATGCAGCCCTTGTTCAGGATGTCTTGTCTTGTTCTTGTTTATTATATTGTATTTTCATTTCCTTGTAAACTGCTTTGACTATTACTTTAATAGTAAAATGGAATACAATTTTTAAAAATACACTATGATTGGCTTAATATAATGTATTCATCCTTTGACCTCGGTGATTCATATATAATTTCTGTCAATAATCTTAATCCCATTGCAATGGAATGAATGGTGTTCAGTCAGCAGCTGTGGTTGTGGAGATCCCAGCTGACTGTCACAGCGGCTACACAACACACTCCATTTAGCTAAGGTGCAAAAAGTAGATTGTTTGAATTAGCCTCAAGCTATTTGATTTAAACAACAACAACGTATGTAGGGTGACCTCAGAATCTTTGTCAGTGGAGTCTTTTCACTCCACTGACTTATTTTCTACTACCACTGACCTGAAAATCAACTCACAATCTAAGGTGAGTGTGCTGAGTCTCATAATCTGGCTCAGGCCAAAGCTTGAAGCCCACAGGGCCAGGTTGGTAGCAGACTCAAACCATGTATAAGAAAATTAGTTTGACAATGCCTAACATACATTTTGGCAGTGTCCTTCCTTCTTCCCCCTCTGTCCATTCGATTCCAATAACAGACGATTCATTCACCTGAATCACTTGCATTTGCATTAACATTTTCTTCATAGTGATACAAGAAAGCTTACAGATGTATCCACAGATGATATTTGTTGAACTGTAGCACTTAATTTCCTGTGTTCCAGGTATTCCATTTACAGTGGCCTATCGGTATCGTTTTGAGTCAGTGGTGTCAATGCCACAGAGTGTTTCAACCATTCTCTTCTCTCACAAGAAGCTACAAACCTTTTCAGTGTTAAAAAAAACCCACAACAGCTTTTCTGTACACGGAAAGCCAGCTATAGTTTGGCTTATCCAAGCATACACACACACACACACACACACACACACACACACTTTGATTCTTTTTGGGAATTCTGCATATTTCCCTACACTTTGAATGGACACAGAGTTGGAACCACATTGCTATTTGCCATCAGCAAACCAGAAATGGAGACCTATTGGATAAATGGGACCTTTGTCTGGACTTGCTGTATGGAGGAAACCATATGACAAGGTGCCACGGAATGTCACTGCGTCACTGCTGCCCATTGAGACTGGTAGGGTGGGAGTTGGGAAGACCAACAGTAGGTGGACCCAGAGCCAATGACAGGTGGTAGGTAAGACAGTGGGCAGGTGGGGCCAGGCTGAGGGTAGATTGTGACTGGTGGGACAGCACCCCATTTTCCTTCGTGGACCAGCCTCCAACGCCACTGCTAGTGCCAGCAAGTTTTGCTGGCTTCCTCTCTCGGTGTAAGAGGGTCAGAAGGGAAGGCAGGCACACAGAAATGGTAAAGTGGGAAAGAAGAAGCAAAGGGTGCTGAAGCAATTGAATCTGATGCAAAAAAGGAGGTAGAAGATAGCGTAGAATGGAAAGCAGCAGGAGAGGGGAGGATTGGAGCCCTCCTCTCAAAACACATCCTTCAACCTGCCTTGGCAAACCTTGTTCCTGCATTCACTTCTGGAGTTTACTCCCTGGAAGTTGTATTTCCAGGGCTGGAGTGTCTCATTCCCATGCTCATCCGCTTTTCTAGGCAACTCCCTGTTGAGTCCATCATTACTGTACGCTGCTCCTTCAGTTGTCTTTCCTTGCAGTCCCAACCCCTTGGTCAGAGGTACTTAGCCCTTTTGTGCAGGCCATCCTTGCCTCAGTTGATATATGTTACAAGAGCCTCACTACAACCCAGTGCATAAGAACAAAACCAAACTCGGGACTCTTTCTTGGATGCTTAAGGTGTGATTATGACCTTTGGAAAAGACACCTATGTCTTTTCAAAATGATTATGAGAGGCAACCCTAGGTCTCTAAATGATCATGGCTAAATGGGTGGGGGAATTTGCTCAACACCAAATTCTTCCCTCACCTGCATATTTGTTATATCTAAGACATGTTTTTATATGCAAATATGATACATCTACTGACTGACTTCTGAACTAAGGAAACCCCTCGGCTGCTTAGCATGTGTTGTCAAAATACTAAAGTGGGCTTTCCACATTCACAAAAAATGGGGGGTGGGGAGGCATTGTGGCTGTTGTGGAGAGGTGAGCCATACATATTTCAAAGGCAGGAATGCTGAAAACTCACTGCTGCTCCTTCACACTTTTTTGAGCTGCTGGCCATTTCCCCAGGATGCCCAGAACAACATTATGTCATGACATAGCATTGTTGTGAGTAGTATTCACAACTGAGGTAAAAATTGTGGCCTCACCATTTTAATTGTGGCTGCCACTGAAGGCAGCTGTCCCCCCACCCCCAAATGTGCTTCAGAATGATGCTAGGTCATAATGCCAGCCCTGGAGATATATAGTGGGTTTTGGCCCTCGTTCTTGAAATTCAAAGAGGTGAGGTGAGGGGGAAAACTGGCTTGCTGAGCTCCTACCACTGACAGCATACTGGAGGTGGGCAATTAAGGTCAGGGGTGCATGGGTGCTGTGAGGCTGAAAAACTCCCCTTTCCATGCTACAGTATATGGGAAAGTTTCTGAAAGGAGGAGAGGGGAAAGTACAGTTTCCCTATCCCAATCTCCAGAAACCTTCCCATAAACCAAAGTTTTTTTTTCTTTTGATAAGGAAAAAAAATCCTTCTTTTTCTTTTCTCTGTCCTACTCATAATGGGAGCCTTCAGCTTGCTAGAACCCTGCTAGGAATTGAGAATAAGGTATATTTTCCAATGTCATACTTGTTTAATTTAATTTTCTTTCCCTAACGCCTTATGTCCCCAGTTCATCTCACCACTATTAAGCATTTCCATTTGCTCCAGGTAGGTCCTCCAAGCTTGTATGTTGCTCTTCCAGATAGGCCTGGGACTCTCCACAGAAAATCCTGGAATTTCCCTTCCCCAGGGAAATGGAGTTGCAGGCTGGACACGAGCCCGCCCCATGCACGTGTGTCTAGCCCCCGCATCATAGGACGTCCCCTCTGCATCACGCCCCAGGCTGACCAAATCAGCCAAGGGGCGTGGCATGCTCTCACCCCTTTTTCTGGTTCCCACTCGTGCAGTTCTCCCACCCTCCCTCCCTAAGATTAGGCTTTTAATCCTTTGACCTTGCTATGGACCTCGGTTGGTTGCCTATTAAAAGGGCTTGGTAGAATTTTTTTCCACTTGGCAAATTGGCACCAGCCAATTTTTTGCCTACCTCGTAACAAATCGTCACAACTTTGTAAGGTTTGGCGGTTAGGCACTAGAGTATTCAGTTGGAGGTGAGGTGAGGCAGTGGCCATCACCTAACCCACCTATTTCAAGGGTATTCTGTTAAAGGAATCTGGGGGGGGGGGCTCCGAAGCCCAGGTAGGGGCTAGGGCCATGACACGACCCCTATCGGTGACCCTGGGGGAGCTCAAGTTGATTTGCATCGACGGGGCTCCCCCTACTGGTGGTTCACCCTTCTGAGACTTCCTGCAGGCGGGCAGGAGTCAGATACAGTCGGTTCGGTTCCAGTGCCCAAGCCAATACCACTCACATTCTGTAACCAATAAAGTTGTGACCTTTTTTAGTCCATTAACCTAAAATACTGGTGTCAAGTGTCTTTATTCCAACAAAGGGGGAGGGTTCGGGGCCTTGCCACACAAGTCAGTGTTGACAATGCTGAGCTAGATGAATCGATCTTCTGACGCAGTATGTGGTAGTCTTTTCTGTTCTGTCTTATCTTCCAGTTTTTACGTGGCAATACAATACTGACAGGCTGGCTGGCAAGCTGACCAAGAGATACACATGCACATAACTTGGAAAGGAAAATCCATACTCATAACATGAAGAGCACGGCTTTTAAACACACAAAAGTTCACAAGAAGACATAGGCCAAGTCATGCGCTTTTTCAGATGTGGAGCTTGAAGCAAAAAATGTTTCTGGAACATGAAGACCCATGAGCTTGCCAGATAACGCGAGTTTAAATAGGTGTGGCTGTAATAGTCAACAGGACACAGAGAATGCAGCAGTGGGCATTATTGCTATTGCACAGCTTGTAGGAAAATAGTTGCCTTATGGTCATTACTAGGTACAGAGTTATTTCAGTTTATTGAAGTCAGTGGAACTTAAGTGCATCTGGAGGATTTTATTGTGTGCATCCACCACCACCCCAGCCAAACAAAAAATGTATTGATATGATATTAAATTCAAAACCAGTGAATTAAACTGAAGCTGCTTTCTAAAACTTCAAGTGTGTGATTATTTCAACTCCTCTCTTTTTGTAGTGCCTTCTGTTTCCAAAGGTCACAAAACACACTTCACATCTTGCAGCCCCCCCCCCCAAAGATTTCAACAGGAACAATTGCTGTTCTTAAATTGCACCAAGTTATTTCATTTTTGTGCCATGTCTTGGGTAATTCTCTGCCTCCACCCCACCCACTTCCATAACAACATACTTCTTTTAGTCTGCTCATACGAATTTGAAATTCTCATTCATTTAAGTGTAAAAAAATATATGAAGGCTACAGTTGACTCTCTGGGGTCAAAAGTGGCATCGTATTTTATAAAAATTCCCGACATAAAAATTATGAGCATTGATAGACTTCAGTCTTAAACCTTGGCTGTTGGCTCCCCAACATTCCGCTTGCCACTTAATGCGATCCAGATGATGTGATGTGCTCAGTTGTTATTATGGTTGTTAGCTGAGAAATATCATGGAACATGGTGCCAGGGAGAAGTTCAGAGAGATTTTTTTTTTAAAAATTGTCCAATGAAAAACAAGATCATCATCCACCCTTGGCTGACACTTCTGAAAAGCAGACTTCCCTCATACTTTGAAGGTGGTACCCATGAGGCCAGTCGCTTCTCCCAGCTGCCCTATCCCACTTTGTGTAGTTTCAGACTGGTACTCTTAATATGTAGTATTTCTTAATAAAGCTATGGGGTTTTGTAGATTCCAAGTGATGGAAGTCCAGTAGGTTTCTTGCCATCTCCTCCCCATCAGTTACCACTGGAGATCATGGATGCCACTCCTTTGGCTATCAATTCACACATAGGTAGCTAATTTCTTAATGCAGATATAAAGGGGAAGTTGATTCTACCTTTTGCTTTATCCCTAGGGATGGTTAACCTTAGTTCTGTTGAAGACCACATTCTCTTGGGACCAATCTGTTGGGGGCTGCATAGCGTGGTGATCAAGGTTTGTGCCAAAAGTGGACTGGGTCTCCATTGCTCTCTTTCTCATCCCCCCATATGCCCCCTACACCTTCCTCTCCCTCTAACACTAAGCATCTATCAATGCTTCAACAAGAGAAAATACCCCGTTTGCTGCTAAAAAAAGGAAAGGAGAAAGTCTGATAATATCAAAATTGGTTTCCTTTCTGGAAGATTTATGTTCGAAGTTGTTTGTTTCCTTTTAGTTCTGAAGCAAAGTCCCATAATAATGGTAGAATTAGATCTGGGGGGGGGGGGGGGAGAGAAATGCCAGAGAAAAGCTTTAAACAAAACAAAATCCCTCAAACAATGACATCATTTCTGGATCCTGTTCTTAAAAAAATCGCTCTGGCTGATTCATACCTATGTTGTGATTGTTCCATGCCACATGATTGCAAGCAAATGTTGGTATCTTAATTTGGCACTCTCTGGTATAGTCCCTGCGGTGTGCCCTGAGTTTCTAACATGAAAGGTTCTTTTTCCGATACAGGCTCCATGTCCACACCCATTATATGGCCAAAGGGCTTGAGTGGCATGTCATGTGATGCCATGTGAGCATCCCTCTGAAGCTCTTGGATGCAGTCCAGCATCTCTTGCTGGCATAGGTTAATGAGATCTTCCTTCCTCCCTGCTTTCAGTTCCAAAATTATCTTGACACATTTTATTTCAAAGAGCCCTTCTATACTGCCTTTCAGCCTTAACAAGGACACCTAAAACATTTTACTACACTAAAAAAAAAACCCTAATGAAACTACTATAATAAATTAAACCTTAAAACTAAGAATCTACAGAGAGAGCAAAGAGTTAAAAATTCAGTATCCCAATTAAGATGTGTTGAAAGCCAGGTGCATTTTAAGAAATCACAACTAAAAAAATCATAAATGATGGGACTAGTATAACTTTTATGGGGGGGCACAATTCCAAAACTAGGGGACTCCACTGGCACAAGGATTTAGTCTTGCAGAACAGGAAATCTCTCCTCTCTTCCTCCCCATCACCCATGTGTCTTCTAAATCTGTTTTGGGGGTTCCCCTTAATCCACCAGAGCAGATTTGGGAGATGGCACTGGGCACACACAGCAGCAGGGGGAGGGACGTAAATTCCCTTGTGCAAGCATAAATCCTTATACTAATGGGACAAGTGCATTGAATACTTCTGCCCCAAAATGGCCCTCTCTTCTGTTGCCATCAATAAAACATGTAAGTTGTAGGGGAAATAATGCTAAAGAAAGCAGGGTAAGCCTATCGAGAAATAGCCATCTACCAGTTAGTCAGGAACACAGTGCTTCACTGCTTTGCTACCAGGGATACATTATGCGGTCTGCCACTAACAAGGCAAATAAGATTATTTAATTCTAAAGTAGGTAAATTTGATGTGTAGTTGACATAGTTCCATGTTCTGACTTCCTGGTTTCCATCAACATTTTGCACCTGCTGAAGTTTCCCCAAGTATCTTCAAAGGATGTAAAACAGGTAGAAATATGGTGTGCAGATGGTGTTGCTGCAACATTGTGCTGTGAGGATGAAAGAATAGGGGTAGCATGTTTAAGGGGACAATCCAAACCCTACTTACTTGGGAGTAACCCTCAGTGAATTCAGTAGGGCTTACATCCAAATAGATGTGGTTAGGATTGTCCTATAGGGCAAGATCTCCTAGCTCTGTTGCAGAGATTCCCATGCTATGGGAGGATTATAAGTTTGGCTCCTGTTTAGAAAGATGCTCCACTATGCACCTAAGGACCACATCTTACACAACTTTTTTGAACTCACACACCATCAAGTGAATCATTTACCATTGTCCCTTTGTAGATTCACGGAGTCGGTGTTTGGGATTATTGCAAAAAATGTGGCATTTGCTTATTTATTTATCTTCAGACAAACCACTGCCTGAAAACCACCTGTGCTTTTTCTTAGTCGGAACAAAGTGTGCTTAACATCCTACAGTATAAATTCCTCAGTGAGGTGGGCCAAGATCCATGAGACAGACTCAATTGATAATTAAATTACTGGTCGTTAAATAGGTAAATACGTCAGTGGTTCATTAATAACTGTATTTTTCCATTCTCGTGAGCTTACAAGTCAGTTCAACAGAGATGGGGTATTTCTGGCTGTCCAATCCTGAATTGGTAACACTAATTGAAAACAAGCAGAAAATTGTTACAAGTAATGTCGTGGGAAGAGATCACCCCTTTTTTAATATACCAAATGTACTAGACTAATAATAGCCCTTGAGATTTATAGACCTACATTTACCTATTGAAAGGTTATGTGGCTACAAGTTCTTTCTTTTTCTTTTTTTTAAAACCACCCACAAAAGTGGTAGATAAAAGTTACTGGAGGAGCTGACAAAACAAGGTGACTGGGCTATGCAATGAGGGAAGCATTCAATATTGATAAATAATGTGCAGCAGTAGGGGGAGAGGAATTTGCTGTTGCCACTTAGGGGGAAAATGCAGTTGATTTAGCAAAAACATTAGCTTGGGATGGAGCACGTTTCTGGGGGGACACAAGCCACATTCCACTGGTGGAAAGCTATCAATAGACCACATCTCCCCAACTCTTGGGAGCAGATTTTTGTGTGGGGAGGGGTGGCTGTAGGAGGGAGGAAGAAGAGAAGTTTTGCATGTGCTACATAGAACCTAACCCTAATATTTATTCAGTCAGGTGATATATGTAATAGAAAGCAGGGTTGCCAACTGATTGAAGATTAAGCAGATAGCTGCTCATTTTAAGCTGTACCATCACAGTTAATCACAATTAATTATAACTTTCTAATACATGATTTAATATATTATCTATCTATACCTTCATGGACATAATGACAAACCCTCACTTCAGTATATCTACTTTTTAGAGGATAATGATGGAAGGACAGTGTTCATCTGATGGGTGATATTCCCCCTAATAAAACCAGAGGAAAACTATATTTAGAAAAGGAAACAATTTCAAATCTCATCAGTATTGTAGAAGACATACTTGCATTCATTTGAATTCCAGTTTCCTATGGGCTTTATTCCTAAAAGAACTGAAAGGGAACCGTTACAACCATTAGCTTGGGATATAAATTAGAAACCCATATTTACATTTCTTTTCTCAACTCCAACACAAGGTGAAGGAAGCGGGCACATTTGTGCTGCCTGTAAGATGGTGTGTCTTTCAGTCACAACACACTGATTAATCACAGCAAGACTTTAATCTGTGATTAAAGATTTAGTTGATTAATCATCCAGATTAAAACAGGAAGTTCTAATTGAAAGTAATGCCATGCATACTGTAACATTACAATGTATGGTCAGGATGCATGGGTGTTACGTTCCGCACCATCCATATTGTCCTCCAACAATGGTGGAGCTGCCCCAAAGCATTTCCGCTTCATGCCTCCCCACATGTTGGGTGTAATATTGATAAGCTGCTATAGAATGCACATTATCTCTGATATGTGCAAAGGGTTTATGCCAAAGCTACCACTACTGTGGGTGTTTGTGCATGCGGAAAGGAGCAAATAATAATAATAATAATAATAATAATAATAATAATAATAATAATAATTTATTTATTTATTTATTTATACCCTGCCCATCTGGCTGGGTTTCCCCAGCCACTCTGGTTGGCTTCCAACACTTAAACTTCACAAGTGGAAATTGTGGTGTTGCCACCAGGGAAATTTTTTCTCAAGCGGCCTCGCCCTTTGTGCATAATGGTGAGACCAGACCTGAGATCATTAAAGAGGAGAGCACAGATGATTAAAATGCATGAACAACAACAACTCCTCAAGACTTTTCAGTTCAGAGAGCACAAAACTGACGGATATATCATGCCACAAATTGTGCAGAAATGGAAAGGCGCTGTTTATTATTTTACTTGTTACAAGGAGCAAACCAGGAATCATGTTTAAAACAACATCAGCAAGAAGGAGCACTTTTTCACAGAATGCACAGCTGACCCCCTATAGCACATAACGCCATGATGTGTTATAAAGGCCATCGTTCAATACATCTTTCTTCCCAGGCTCTCCACACACCTCTTACTGACAGAAGCTGTGAGTTAACAGATTATTGTAGAATTGCTTTTTATGCCCCTCAAAACAACCAGTGCTGTGATTATCTGTGACAAGGTTGTTGACCTGTAGGTCTATCTCAACTAGTAAGACTATTTCATATGAGTTACCTGCTTCAACCTGATCTGAGCATCTAGAGGTGAAAGAGAATGTTGTTCTCTATTAGGGTTGCCGGCAACTTCTAATTTTTAAAGGATCAGCCATTCTTCCGGAGCGTCACAGTTCGACAGAATCTAAGTTGTGCCATCTGTTTGAGAATTCTATAGATCTGCAGATCACCTAACTTGTCAATGCTGAGAGAACATCACTAACTAACCTACACCAGACTTTTACCCCTTGACTTTCCTAAACTCAGTTCAATGATATACACGTTATTCTATGATGTGACATTTAGTTATAATTTCAGTTTCTGTAAGGGTGTATAACAGGGGTCCCCAACTTTTGGGAGCCTGGGATCACATTTGGAAATCTAAAAACATGTTTTGGGTATCACAAAATACCTATTTCAAAGAAGAAAAATTGGCGAATCTCAGAATAATCTCTCCAAATAAGTGTCAAAACACCACACTCCCAAAGTAAACAAACCACAGGCCAAAAAACCTAGGAAAGAGCAGGCAACACTCCTTTCCTTGCAAATATGTAACCTCCTTTCAACTGAACAACTAAAAAATCCCCAAACCCCTCAATTAGTAAAAAAGAGAGAGTCTGAAGGTGTGCTGAGCATGTACAGTATAAGTTTGTAGCAAGAAAGCCACTATGATCCTCAGCACAGTCTCCACAAATTGTTCATTAAAACCATGGCTGTATAAGACAGAGGTTTTCAACCTTTTTGGGTCCATGGCTCCCTTGACCAACTACATTATTTCTGCGGCACCCCTGTGGTGCTCAGGAGCCCAGTTATGTCACCCCTTGTCTGTAGAGCTAGCAGTCTCTCGTCCTTTTCCAAACACCCTCCCTTGTGGAGTGTTTCCCCTGCCTCCTATCTCCCCTCTCCTTGGGAGTCCTCCGGGCTGCCACTCCTGGTCTCTGAGCTGCCCACCCTGCCCCAAAGAGGTGTGTCTCTTCACACTGCCCCACAGGGGCCTGGAAAACACCCCCTGGCCAACCCCAGACACACCATTTACCTGGGGAGCTTGTGGCCAGGGCTGCTGCAACAAACAGCTATGCAAGCCTTTGGGAGGCAGAGACACGAGAGGGCATCAGAGGAGGAGGGAAAGAAAGAGGGACAGAGGCCAGTTTTGCCCGCGGCACCCTGACCATCATTCAAGGCATCCCAAGGTGCCATGGCACACTGGTTGAAAACCATGGGTATAGGACATAAAGAGTAGAATTACATGTGGCAACATGTTATTTTTCATTTTTTATCTGTTCAGAGACACTTTTACATGTGGACGATAAAGCACTGTGGAGCAGTATGCAACCCAGTGGCTGTTGGTGCCCACTGATACTGGTAAGGCAGAAGGCAGGCATGCCAATAGTGGGTGGAGCCAGAGCCAATGACAGGCAGAGCCAAGTGATTTGATTTTTCTCCCCATCCTCCTCCACACTGAGTCCCACTAGGACGAAGCTGAGACTAAAGAGGAGGAAGCTGACAGCTAGTCCCACCCCCTGGAATGGTTGTAAGTAAAAATTGGGGGTAAGGGCAGAGTGAGGTTTCTTGCACAGTGCTCTGTTGGCCCCAACAGACCAGCCTCCACTGAAACTATAACTATGCATTGGAAATTGGGAGTTCATATACCGTATTTTTTGCTCTATAAGACTCACTTTTTCCCTCCTAAAAAGTAAGGGGAAATGTGTGTGCGTCTTATGGAGCGAATGCAGGCTGCGCAGCTATCCCAGAAGCCAGAACAGCAAGAGGGATTGCTGCTTTCACTGTGCAGCGATCCCTCTTGCTGTTCTGGCTTCTGATATTCAGAATATATTTTTTTCTTGTTTTCCTCCTCCAAAAACTAGGTGCGTCTTGTGGTCTGGTGCGTCTTGTAGAACGAAAAATACGGTACTTTCTAAGAGGGACGCGGGTGGCGCTGTGGGTTAAACCACAGAGCCTAGGACTTGCCGATCAGAAGGTTGGCGGTTCGAACCCCCGCAACGGGGTGAGCTCCCTGTGATGGCCTGGGAATCTGACTCAGAAGCTGAACCTGAGGAGTCCCAGCCTGCACAGGAGTCCCCGCCTCCAGGGCCAGCTGAGCCGGGGCAGGGCCTTGAATCTGAAGTGCCTGCACCTGTGCCGGGTCCTCAGCAGCAGACACCAGATGAATCCACTCTGGCTCCGGAGGTGATTGAGGACCCATTGCCTGCATGTGCTCCTCTCCCAGCTCTGTCAGGAGAAGGTGAGGCTGCCTCTGGGTCCAGTGACCCTCCAGCCTCTCCTGAGCTGCAGAGGCTCAGGGCAGAGAGGAGGAGGGAACTAGGTTCTCTTAGGAGGAGTGCTCGCCTTAAGGCCAGGAGAGGCGGGTCACCTGTGGGCCGGGACCGCCCATGGCCTCAGAGGAGATAAAGGCCAGTCAGCCCAGGCCCAGGTTGCGGGAGCAACGACGTTGGAAACCTGTTGCTGCCAGTACCCGGACCTGTTTTTCCGGAGTTCCCGACCACGCCCGCCTTCTTGCTTTGGACCCTGCTTCCCCCTTGGTGGACAGTCTCCAGACCCTCGGCCCAGGACCGGACTCTGACCACGCCTCACGGTAACCCCCCCCCCCGGGACAGGGTGAGCTCCCGTTGCTCGGTCCCAGATCCTGCCAACCTAGCAGTTCGAAAGCACATCAAAGTGCAAGTAGATAAATAGGTACCGCTCTGGCGGGAAGGTAAATGGCGTTTCTGTGCGCTGCTCTGGTTCGCCAGAAGCGTCTTAGTCATGCTGGTCACATGACCCGGAAGCTGTACGCCGGCTCCCTCGGCCAATAAAGCGAGATGAGTGCCGCAACCCCAGAGTCAGTCACGACTGGACTTAATGGTCAGGGGTCCCTTTACCTTTACCTTATACTTTTTAAGTTATTGTTATATCTGAAAGGTAACTCTTTTTGTTTGTTGTCCTAGGTGGAGCTTTAAGCCTGAAACAAAGCAAAAGATCCATAGCTCATTTACAAATCCTAGACACCATGGAACTTGTAAATAAAGATTATTTCTTGTAGGCATCAAATATTTTCTGCCTTTTCCTGGTAAAATTCCCCAAGGCTACTAGTGAACTGCATTCACAAGGTGGCACTTGAAAGTTTATGGTATATTGTCATATATGAAGGGGTTTGTTTTTCACATAGGATGCTCCTCAACCTCAGAATTCAAAGTTTCCAGCAGTCCCTGAAGCACACTGAACTGTGTGACATCAGAGCAGCTAAGCCAATGGCAGCCAGAAGGGTCACAACTTGCTTGCCAATATGGGCTGTAGTAGAACACCTGAGCAGATCAACCAATGGCATCAAGGGAGCCACAGCAAGCAGGGGAAACAGAAGGAAATAAGGAGCAACAGCAAGGGAAGACTCACGAGGGCTGTTCAGGTCCATTTGAGAAAGGCTTAATGGTGTAGCCCTTCATATGGTAGATATGTAAGCAATTGGACCGTGAAGTCCTGGGTGGCTTGTGGACGAAATGTTCCGACACGCTGCCAAGAAGGCCAAGAAATAATTTAATTCCTATACTTTAGTCCATCTCACTCCTCCTCTACTGTCATTGCTCTTCGGGGGATACACCCATCTCCAGAACAGCGTGGCTGGATCTAGGACAGATCCGGTGATTTGCCATGAAGAAAGAAGTAATGAAAGCACTCATTAGAGGGAACCCTATTAGACCAGGAAATTTTTTAATCCCTGTCACACAGTGGTAAAATGTTGCCAGCCTGAAACTCTTAAATCAAAAGCACTTTCTGAGTGTAAAGAGGAGTGACTCCTTTCTGCAGCTTCCTTGGTACCATCCCTCTGCCATAATGCTGAGGCCTTTTGCTTTCTTTAAATGCAGGGGTCTAACTAATTACTGGCAGGAAGTGCTCTTTTTTTATTTCATTGGTATGCAAATTAACAGAAGTAGAAAAATATTCTAAAGAAACTGTTACAATATCTGTCCGCAGCCTGATGGCCAATTAGAAAATGGTATTGTATCAAGCCTTATGGCTGCAAACTGTTCTCACTTGAATGGCTTGAAGTTGAGTTTTCATGGGGGCTGTGGCTACTAGGCCTCTTAGAGGGAGGAGAAAGGTATTTCAAGTGAGGAATTCTAAATTAAGAAACATTTTCTGATTAAGCCAAAAAGAAAAGAAACAAAGAAAGGAAAAAACTAACTTGAGGATTTGCCTGTTTTATACTTACCACCAGTAAGCTCTGCAAAACACACACACACACACACACACACACAACCTCACAAAACTTTATTTAGCCAACTTATAGGGTATCCTCAGAAGTTAGGACCAGGATTGTGTGATACATGTCACTTTATTCTGCAGACACATTCCAAATAAAGGTAGGGACACTGAAAAGCATCTGTGTTGTATATATTAATGGGACAAAAGTATACAGAATTTCCTCTGGAGGATTGCATCCAACATCTGGCTTTCCAGTGGTGTAAACAGTATAAAGAAAGCTTAAAGATTTTTATAATGGATGGTTGAAAAGGGCTACATACTGTGAATACAATATATTGTTTTCATACAATTATTCCGTACTTCCTGCTTCCACTTAAAAACTTGCAAGAACTCCCAATCTTGTGATATTTTGGCGCTTCTGCTTGCAGAGGACAGTGGGAAGCAGAGAAGCACATGAGAAAGAGGAGGAATAATGAACAAGCAGCTTCCTGAGCCAATCAAAGGGAGTTTGAGGCGGTTTGTTTCCTTATAGTACCCAGTAATATATGCAAATATATACTATTCTGGATGTAGAATTTTTTTATGAAATAAATTATTTGTGACATTTACTTTCCACAACCACCCATGGTTCCCTTTTTGCAATCCGTTCTTGCTTTCTGCAGTAGTCAAACATGCATCTCTAGTGTTTACTAAATATATCTAATGGGCTTCAGCTAGCCCACAAATGTTTACGCCACACCAGAATCAATTTTCTGTTCCTTATGGTGTCACAGGACCCTATGATGTTTTCAATAATTTGTAATAACCCAGAGTGGCATTCAACTAAGCTTTACTCAGAGCAGACTCATTGAAGTTAATGAACATGACTTAAGTTAGGTTCATGAGTTTCAACAGGTTTACTTTGAGTAAAACTTAGTTGAATGCCACCCAAAGTACAGTAGTACCTTGGTTTACGAACTTAATCCTTTTCAGAAGTCCGTTCTTAAACCAAGGTGTGCTTTCCCATAGCAGCAGGGGACTCAGTTTACAAATGGAACACACTCAACAGGAAGCAGAACATGTTCTTATTCCAAGGCAAAGTTCACAAACCAAAACACCTACTTCCGGGTTTGCAGCGTTCTTAATCCAAGTTGTTCATAAACTAAGCTGTTCTTAAACCAAGGTACCACTGTTTTCACTTAGGAATTCGAATTAGCAGGGTTTGCAAAAAACAGAATAAGGGATGTTTTACATTACCTAGAAACAGAGTTAGGAAGAGCAGAAACTCCTTTTTGCCATCTTTTAAGGGTTATTGGGGTAGGGTGGACACCTATTAAATTTCTTCTATAGGCTTTTTTCTGTTCCAGTGGGGGTATTTTAAAATAGCTTGTCTATGTGAACCACACAGCCAAGTCATGGACCCCCTACTTTTGAAAATTTTGATATGTCTGTGGTAGCTTTTGGTACGTTAATGGTGTGACGGACTCCTGTGGTGGGTTATGAGACCCCTTGGGGTCTCCGACCACCGACTGGGAACCATTGGTCTATGCTGACCGGTAGTGGCTTTTCAGGATTTCAGACAGGGCACATTCCCAGTTTTACCTGGTGATCTCAGGATTAAACCTGGGGCCTTTTGCATGCAAAACTGATGCTCTACCAACTGAGCTATGGCCCTGTCTTGTGGAGAAACATGCAGGTGTCCTTAAAGGATGGGTGTACTTTTGAAGATTCTGGGATTTCCCTGGGGAGCGGGCGGGGCGGGGGGAATTGCTCTCTAAATGAATGTTCATCGGTGCTGAAGACTATGTGCTCCATGTACGGATTAGCGGCGATGACAAAAGCCAAGCCGGGTTTTGCGCGCCCTGTTTCATTAACACGAAAGGATCGTGTACATGTCTCGCCGTGAATTAGCCAGCTTGGGCTGTGATCTTACACAGGAAGCCCCATAGAGCGGATAGTTCTAAAATAGTTCTAAAATATACGATGCCTCTCCCCAGTGAGTTCGTCCACGTCCCTCCTCCCTCTACCAAGTATGCCCAACTAAGTCTGTCCTAAACCTACTTCCTTGGAAGTAAACCCCGCTGAAGCCAAGGGGGCTTACTTCTGAGTAAGCGCGGCTCGGTGCACTGGAGAAGGCCAGCCGGGGCCAACGCGCCGGCGCACCTGCAACGCGGGTTGCTCGGAGGCGCCGCGCGTAAAAGGGAGAAGCCGAGTTGCAGCTGCTGCTGCTTCGCCCGGGCCGGCTCTTCCTCCCTTCCGCGTCGGGGCGGAGAGCGAGCGGGAGGCGGAGCCGGGGAGGCCGCGCGTTGCTGCCGCCGCCGGCCTCCAGGAGGGGACCAACGAGGAGGAGGTGAGTTCCCCCCCTCTGGGTGGGGTGAAGAGCCAAGGCCGCGCGAAGAGCCGAGCGGGGCGGGAAGGGGACGGGCGCCGGGCTCCGGGCGCGCTGGCCGCCTCGGCGCCGCAGCTGCACACAGCAAGGCGGGCAGGCGAGAGAGCAGAGCAGCGGGCCCAGGGCGCGCGCAGGCCGGCGGGCTGCAAAGAGCCGCCTTGGCGCGGCCGGGGACGGGCGGGAGGCGGGGGCACGTTGCTTGGGCGGCCCCCTCGGCGCTGGCGAATATGCATATGAAAGGAGAGCGAGGGAGGCGGCGGCGCGGGGGGAAACGCCAGCCTCGCCGGAGGCGCCTCTCCTCTGCCAAGACCTGCAGGGACCCCTGTCGTCGGGCCCAGCAGTTACTGACGGGCCGAATATCCGAGGTGGGCGGAGCGCCCGCGAGGCTCCCAAGCCAAGCTCCCTCCCCGAGAAACCTCACTCCTCTGCCCCTTACCGGGCGCTGCCTCTTCGTGGGCTTCGAGGCGCGGACGTCTGCTGCATTCAGCCATGAAGCAGGCTTAAGTTGCAAGAAGGAAAAGAGTGTTCCGGAGCACGTGCAGAGTGCTTTTCCGTGTTAAGCACCAACACCCACATACTACGAGGCTTCCTGGCAAGCTCGAGGTTTAACCGCTCATTTTAGAAATAAAAAGCATTGCGAGGGGGCGGGCCTTGAAGGACAATAAAGCTCCGCAGTGGAAAGCGGTGGTGAGTTTTTATGGGGAGGGAGAGTAGCTTTGAGTGGGAGAGCACCTGCCTTGTATAGTGAAGGGTCCAGGTAGACCCTCTTGCAGATCCGTAAAGGGCTGGGCAGCTTCCAGCTTCTGAGGCCCCTAGTAGTATTAGTAGTAGACATAATTACAGTATTATACTGTAGTAGTAATAATAATAATATAGTAAGAGGAGGACACACAAAAGTAAGTTGCCAAAAAGGAGTGAGTGGATTGTTTATATAATCAACTAGTCTGAAGACACATTCATCGCTGTCCAATCTTGTGCTGTCAGAACTGATACATTTTTACTAAAATGACAAAATCTGTGTCCATTGACAAACACACATACACACACTACCAAATCACATCTCTTAACTTGCTAAAAAAATTCAGCTCTAAGCTGAGAGTGGGTGTCACATTTTGGTGTGATGTGCATAGTTGCAAAACTTCTCAAATGCCAAAAAAATTACAAGTGTCGAAATGTGAGTTCTCCTTTGAGCTTGAGGCCTAGACCAAATGGCCCTCCTGGCTCACTCTCTGCTTGGTTCTGGTCTAAAATTCAACCCAGGTGTCTCCAGTTAGAAGGATCAGGTAGTAGTGGGTGACCTGAATAAGACTCTGGAAAGCAGGAGCCAGTCACAGTGCTTGCTGAGCTTGAGAAATGGTCTGGGCTGTTAAGGCAGCTTCCTGCTTACTGTTTATGTAGTAGAAGAAACCAAACACTGCTGCCCCAACCTTTCTCATGCTGGGGTTTCTTAGGAAACTAAGCTGCTTCTGGCGAACCAGAGCAGCGCACAGAAACATGGTTTAGCTTCCTGCTGGAGCGGTACCTGTTTATCTACATGTACTTGCTTTTGAACTGCTAGGCTGGCAGGAGCAGGGACCGAGCAACAGGAGCTCACCCCGTTGCGGGGATTCGAACCGCCGACCTTCTGATCGGCAAGCCCTAGGCTCTGTGGTTTAGACCACAGCGCCACCCACATCCCTTTGAGAACCTCTGTAGACCAGCCCAAAATGGTGTGGTGGAGTTGAATTCTAAAAGATTCTATATCGTTGGGAACTGATTCATGAGACAAAATCTGGTCTGCTTGGGTAAGAGGGTTGAATATTCAGCATTTTGCATGTGGCGGAGCAGAAATGTGATTGCTGGTTTGCAACTCAGCACAACAAAGTTGCTGAAAGTGAACTGGGAGGTGGGTAAAGTACACAGGCAACTTGCAAGCTTAAAGTTTGTTGGCACAGTCCCAGTGCCATTTCTCAGCAAATAGCAAATGCACAGACCCATTGATTCCATAGCCACAATATTCTATGTTGAGGCATCCTGATTCAGAGCTTTTAATGCTGCTTTCTTTGTTAAAGGCTCTCATGTAAATTTATGTGGATGCATGTTGTTGGGCAGGTAATAAATATTAGTGGGCCTTCAGATAATAGTTCTTGTGTGCGTTATTTTGGAGATTATCCTGTCATGTATCTTATGACATGGAGGAAGTGCCCTTCAGAGTGGGAACTAAGAGGCTGCTGACCCAAACGGAAACGGAACAGCCGTAGAAGCCCTGCTCACTTGACATAAGATGTATTCATGCCTAGGAGTGGGATTATAAACACACCTCCCATCCATGTATTCCTACACAACTATAACAGACCTATGCGTAGAGCTGGGACACTACAAAATGCATAGAGAGATCCCACATACATTCAAGTAGTGCAGGTGGAGGTTCTGTTCACAACTTGGGATGGATGAGGAGTGTGGAGAGCTGATACAATCCATTATGCCCCCCCAAGCTGGATATGTTGCATGAATAGGGGAAGAAGAATGCACATTTTTATTATTTGTAATGCTTTGTTGAAGGAAATAAAGACTGAAAACTGCAAAATGGGTTGTGCTCTGAATGCTGGCGATTCAGTACCATAGTTTGGCTTAGGAAACACAGTCCATAAAATGGATTAGTTCTTACATTGTGTTTTCCGATAAGGAGACCTTGTCTCAAGCCATGCATAGTTGACATGATGACCACATGAAGTTACAGTTTGTTCCCAAGATGCATATTAGGAAGCAGATACCCTCAGCTGCCTTCTGTGAATCCTTTAAATTCCGCCCCCCTACAAATAATACTTTTTATGTTTGAGTTAATGCGAATATTAGCCCTAGGTTTGTTTCGTTTTGGGAAAGGGGGGGGGGGACAGAGAAATGTTATGGAGGAATCTTCTGCTTGCACTCAAGATGTTGGGAGGGTTCTTGTAGGTCCACCATCTAGTTTGATGCAGGAAACCCAGAGCTAGAATAACCACAACAGATACACCCTCTGCTTGAAAACCTCAAATGCGGAGGAACCCACCACTCCTCTAGGTAATTGGTGCCATTACTGAATTGCTATAACTGTCAGGATCTTTCTGTTAATGCTTAACCAAAGCCTACCCCCTTGTAACTCAAACCCCTGTAGATCTTGTTCTGCCGTCTGGAGCATCCGAGAACAAGGGTTTGCCCTCTTTTATTTGACAGCCTTCAGGTATTTGAGGAGTACTATCATGTCATTCCTCAGTCGTCTGCAGGCTATAATCATGTGCATGTGGTTGTGCAACTGGACATAAATCAGCTAGCTTTGGCCATACAAGTAAAAAAACAAAACAACCCCTCTTAAAATGAATCCATATTGAGGGGAGTGTCTCTGTTTCAACTGAGTGATACTTGGCAAGTGTGCACAGATCTGTTAACACATAACACTGTGACAATGGGAAAAGCAGACTGGAGGGAAATATTTGAGGTGTAAATATATGCACTTTCTTCAAGGGAAGAGGGGTGGCGTTTGGAAGTTTCTATCCTGCACATAAATAGTTCTTGGATGCTAACCACACATTGTTGGCTTCGATCTTAGCGCAGTGGTCAAGAATAAAGGAGAAGCAGATTGCAGCCTAGTGTATTTCAGTGGCTTGGTATAATTCAGTAGAGCTGTTTTATTGGACTCTATTAACCTGGTTAACCTTAAGCCTTAGCCATGACAGGAGTTTCATATAAGAACCCATATGTAAAGTGCAATATTGAATTTTAATTAGAGCTTTCAAGACATGAAGTGGAATGAATTCTACCCAATTCTTCCTCACTTCTAATGTACATTTCTTCCCTTAGAGAAGCTTAGGCTTGATAAAATACTGTGTGGTGGGGAGAAAGTATATTTTCACGTGTCGGCATAATTTTAGTTAGTTTGGAAAATCACAATGAGAACAAATTCATTTGTAAAAGTTGATCTCGGATTTATGTTGCATTTCAGTTTGCGATTTAATCACACTTGTATGTTTACCAGTTTGGCACCCAGTCTGGACACCAATTGGTGTTGGTAAGGATTTTTGTGCAATTTTTTTTTACACCCCCCCCCCCGAATTTTAAATACAAAACTTTTAATAACCTCTTGGGATTTAGAATAATGTACACACAGTGTTATAGACGTTGGCTAGAAGTCTCGTTTTAGAGTGCCTACTGAAAGTTTTATGTATTTCAGAAAAATTGCTGTTCAGTGCAACCTGAGAATGATTGGTATAAGCTTAATTTTTAAATAAAGTTTTTGCAAAAAACAACAACAAAAACCCTCTAATTTTAAGAAGTTGACTGTGGCCTGAGCTGGAAACTTGAATTACAGTCCTAAACTGCTGCTGAATCAGTGCAATGTCGTATCTTATTCCTAGTAGGTATCCTGTGCTCTGCCAAGTTTGTTTTTAATTCTACTGTTTCATGTTTAAGTTGTACATGGAAAGTGTCAGTTCCCATGATGAGCATGGGAGTAGGCTTGGCACTGCTGTCACTGTTGCCACCCATGTCATGTTCCCCCTTACTACTTGCATGTGACTTGCAGAAGACGTTTGTGCAACTTTTGTATAATTGTTCTCTTTCTCATTTGGTCTCTAGTGCCATCCTTGTACCTCATTCTGTCTATGTTTTGACTTGCAACATAGATCGGATCTAAAGCTTTAGGATCCTTTTTTGAATTTACATTCGTTGGTTTTCATAGCTGGACAAGCCACTGTAGAGTAGTGTGTTGGACTAGAACCTGGGAAACCAGGGTTCAAATTCCCCACTGAGCTATGAAGCTCACTGGGTGACCTCACTCACTCACTCACTCTGCCTAATCTGCTTTATAGGGTGGACTCTCCAACTTTTTCAGCAGGGGGCCGGTCCACTGTCCCTCCGACCTTGTGGGGGGCTGGACTATTTGTTTTTTTTGGGGGGGAGGATGAATTCCTGTGCCCCACAAATAACCCAGAGATGCATTTTAAATAAAAGCACATATTCTACTCATGTAAAAACATGCTGATTCCCGGACTGTCTGCGGGCCGGATTTAGGAGGCAATTGGGCCAGATCCGGCCCCCGAGCCTTAGTTTGCCTACCCATGGGCTAGTTGGTTCCTGGGGTCTCTTCTAACTCTACAGTTCTATGATTCTGTGAAATATAGATAGGACGACACAAGCAGAAAGTAGGATCAGACAAGGTATACTGTCCAGGAAAGCCTATTGAACAAGAACAATGTGTTTCTAGGAAAACAAGAAAAGCGACGATGTTTTCACGTGTGGGGGGCCCTGTTATGAAATACAGTTCTTAGGCTGAAGTGTTGACTGCTCATACTTTGCACCAGCAGCACAATGTCAAGATATATTGTATGCTGCTTCTGAGCTGATGTCTCTCCAGAGGACGTTTTAGCCAGGCACTTTCCTGTGGTTTTCGTGCCTCAGTTCATGCCCAAGCATACAGTTCAAAAAGATTTTGTTGCGTTTATTTGTGCATCTGCTGCTGAGAAGGGAGTTCAAAATACCACTGAGTTCAGATCTTGGTAGTTTGCTGATAGAAAGTAAACAGACTTGCTTCTGTTTGGGCCTTGACAGATTTGAGACACAGAGCCCGTTCAACAACTAGGCCACCTACTCCCCACAAACAGAAGAGCTGCCCACCCATAAATGTTATGTGGCTGAACTTTCAAAATTGCTGAGCAGTTGTTTACACACTGTTTCCAACCTCTTCTGGAAACCTGTCAGAGCCTGGCATGATAGAAATGACTGGATTTTTAGCTGCTTTGAAGAGTATTTATGATAATGATGGATTTATTTGCCTTGAAGTATAATTTGTAATAAATGGGACGCGGGTGGCGCTGTGGGTTAAACCATAGAGCCTAGGACTTGCTGATCGGAAGGTCGGCGGTTCGAATCCCCGCAACGGGGTGAGCTCCCGTTGCTTGGTCCCAGCTCCTGCCAACCTAGCAGTTCGAAAGCACGCCAGAGTGCAAGTAGATAAATAGGTACCGCTCTGGCGGGAAGGTAAACAGCGTTTCCATGCGCTGCTCTGGTTCGCCAGAAGTGGCTTAGTCATGCTGGCCACATGACCTGGTAGCTGTACCAATAAAGCGATACCAATAAAGCGAGATGAGCGCCGCAACCCCAGAGTCGGTCACGACTGAACTTAACGGTCAGGGGTCCCTTTACCTTTACCTATAATTTGTAATAGACATACATAAATGAGACAGAAAGGAACTAGGAAATTTACCTTGGGTGAAGATTTCATTTAAAATGCGGTGAATTAAATGTTTTAATTTTGTGTTGCATCTTATCTAGTGAAATGTAATTCGTTTGCATATGTATGCAAAATCAAATACGACACATGTCCTATTGTCCTAATACTAGCAGCCTGATTTGAGATGTTTAATATGGACAAGATTGGTGTAAATAGATGCATAGGATTGGTTACGTGGTAGGTTACTACACCTAATATTAAAGTGGTTATGCAGAATGGGAGCGACAGAATTGAAGTTGCAAGGGAGGATTCATAGAATTGTAGAGTTGGAAGGGATCCCAAGGGTCATCTAGTCCAACCCCCTGCAATGCAGGAATCTTTTGCCCAATTTGAGACTTGAACCCACGACCCTGCGATTAAGAGGCTCATGCTCTGCCAACTGATCAAGCTCATTTGTAAGCCCTTTTAGTACCCTTAGGTGCATGCCATCAGGGGTCTTGGAGATTTGAATTCCTTTAAAGTAGCTTGGTGTTCTCTTATCACTTCTTTCCCCACCTTGGGCTGTAGCTCCCTCCTTGCATCATTTATTGTGTTTTCACCAAGTTGGGCACTGCTTTCGTTTTGGATGAAGACAGAGGCAAAGCAGATGCTGAGCAGTTCCAGTTTCCTTAGATGCCTCCTACTTTTCTTTCTTGTTGGAATTTTCTGGTTTGGGGCCTTCAATATTTCACCTTTAAGAAACTCTTATCCATCTTGGACTCCCTTCTCTTTGCATATTTCTGACCAATAGATCTCACCTAGTAGTTCCTTCAGCTTTTTGAAATCTGCCTTCTTAAAGTCCAGAGTGCATGTCTGACTACACTCTCCTTTCCCTTTCCTCTGTATCATGAAATACAAAAGGACATGATGATCACTTCGTCTCAAGGTTCCCAATATTTGTCCAGGAATGGGACATCTTGCTAATGCAGAGCTGTGGAGACATTTGCAGAGGACATTGGTTGTGTATTTCCCTAGTGGGCTCCATACCTGAATGTTAAGATAGGTTGGGGAAAACCAGCTCAGAGGGGTATTTGCAAAGGAGAATTGATAGGTGTAGTTTAAGCCTCTCCTCCAATTTGCTCTAGGTTGAAACCATGTGTTTTCCAAGATAGCATCTCTCATTTAAACCTGAGTTTAGGACTGCCAGGAACCTGTGGCATTGCCAGTGCAGTGCTTTCTGATACTTCAAATGAATTTCACATTGAGAAGTTGGTTCATACTTTGGTTTCTAGATTCTTAACATGGAGGCCTCCAGAAACCACAATAAGACTGTGAATGCATTTAGTACTGATTATAACGCAGCCTTACTGCAATAAGTACAGAACTTTTAGTGTTTCCTTGGTAGATATGTCTCAAAAGTAAATGTCTTAAATATACACCTTAACCATATTGCTGTGGATGAGATGTGAAAATAAAAATAAATGTGTGAATATCCAACAGACTGACACGGATTGCTTCACATTTTACAACATTGCATCTCCTGACTGCTAGTCTGAAAAAAAGAGATTATATATACATAATGTATATATAACTTTGTACAAAGTTGTAAGCTAGGAAAGGGAGATACAAATCTTTTAGTTCGGGATCCTCTGCTTTCTGAAGCTTTACATTAACACACTGACGTAATTTGGAGGCAATGAACTGCTTCCAGAGGGTGAAAACTTGTAGAACTCCACCTTTTGTCTTCTTCTAACAAATGCCATAAGGGAGATCATTGTTTTGTTTTGTTTTTCCTAGGGAAGCGGAGTTTTTGAGGCAGTGATTTGCTCAAGGCCACCCAGAAAGTGTCTGAACTTGGCCCATCAACACAGTTTTCCAGGTCAAAGTCCAGTAACTGTTTGGACCCCACCAAGGGCTTTATCGGAAGATTTAAAGCAACCTTGCTTTGCTGTTTTGACCCAACCACATGTAAAAATCTCTAAATTAATATCCTTCAACACTCTCTGTGGCTTGCGGGGTTTGTTATATATGGTTTATATGCTGTGGAGTTGGGTGCCCCAAGGGGAAATCTTGGCCATATTTTGTGAATACAAAAGCTTGAGGTCTTTCTAATATAAACTTTCAGAAAATTTGCCTTTGACCTTGGTTGTCTACTGGACTGCAATTTAATACACAGTGACCTTCTCATTCCAACCTTGCGCATAGTTTAAGGTAAATCAGAGTTTTCCCAAATAAACAATTACATGATCTTTCAGCTTAACAAGAACAATTTCCTGTCTTGATCTTGCACTTAACCTCCCTCCTCCCCTTAAAGGAACAAAATGCTTCTGTTGTCATAAATTCCTTTTGTTTTTGGATATGATTTATAGTTGCAGGGTTACATGGCCCTGATCATTGTTGCTGGCAATGCTTTAAAAATTAGTCTCACTTCTGCATAAAACTATTAGCTTTCTTTTAAAATTAAATCTACAGGCTCCTTGTAAAACAGATGGCCGTGTTAGATGTTTAACTGCAAAAATTGCAAATTAGGAGACTATTTGAATGCTTGGTGTTCTCAGAACTGGACTGGACACATTTGTAATGGAGTTGTTTAGGATGGTTAAGAAATATAATCATTCACTCACTTTGAGATTGTGTGACCTTGGCAGCCAATTTACATGTGCCTGCCCTTGATTCCTTAATAGTTTGTGCTTAAAAACATCCTTAAAAATGTTAAAACAATGCACAATATTTTAGGAGGTCACAGTAGTCTCCAGGGTACTACTACCAGGTATAGGACATGCCATTTTGTACAGTATTGCAAACGTTGATGCTTCTTTAGTGCAGCAGGCAGACAGGCAAGCACTGATGTTTTTAAGACTGGTATGTTTGTCAATCTTCATCACAGATTTATTGAACAAAGTGTTCAATGTTTCGGTGTATTTGAGGCTGTAAATCCCTTCTTCAGGGCAAACCTATTTGCCAAGTGTACCCAGAGTTGATGGTTGAGCTTTTCTATAAGCTGCCCTGAGAACATGGCTATCGGATGGCCTTATGAGTATTAAAAAACCAAAACCAAATGAATTGTCCCTTTTATTGGTTTAGATCAATATTCATATTTTGCAATCAGTATATGTCATAAAAACACATACTGATTTCTTGCTTTAATAATTAAAAACCTACCTGTTTGCAGCTAGATAGATTCTTTTATACTAGAAGGAAGCAGGATACGAAATATACCTTTTGCCCTACAAACGGAGATGCTGCCTTGGGCACCTTGTCTCAAGGCCATGTTGACCCCTGTATCCCCCTGATGCTAATTTATTGATGCAGTCTAGCAGTAAATTAGAGGAGTGGGTAAAAGGATGAACCAAGCTCTTTCCTTGCCTCTGCTCCTTCTCCATTTGGCTTTCCTTCAGCATTAGCCTGTTTCTCCTTCTCTGTTCTGTTCCTGGTCTTCTCCTTCCCTTGATTTCAGCGGTCTGGAACCAGCCAATAGTAAAAGCATCTGGTTGTGGGTTTTTTGGTTTTTTTGTATGGGGTGGTTGGGAATGAGGACAGCATTTTAACTTAATGTTTTATCTTGAGTTTCTTTGTTTGCCTCAGTGTATAGTTGTTTATGTGACCCTCTAAAATTGTTTTTTAGAGCTGTCATAAGGAAATAATATGAAGATTACAGAGATCTGGATACAACTTTTGACAGGCAGATTTGTCGCGATGCTGACTTTCTAGGCTTTAAGTGTTTACTAACAGGCAGGAATAAAATATAGTTGCTTTTTTAAAAAATTGGAGGATTGTAGGGTGGAAATTTCCTTGGGACCGGAATTTGCAAAATGACACTATTCTGGCTAGAACAGGGCAGTTGGAAGTTAAGGTATAACTGACATCACAGTGTTCTGAATGTGTGTTAATTCCACAGAGAAATCATATTGTGTTTTCCTTGGAACAAACAGTCCAAACGTCTATTGAAGGTTATGTTCATATGAAGTTTACTCCTTAGCAAGTGATCACAGGATTTCGGCCAAAGCCTCTTAATGTAACTTCATATGAAGCTCCATTAAGAGGCTTTGGCTGAAATCCTGTGTGCACTTACTAAAGAGTAAATCCCATTGAATTTTGTGAGCCTTGCTTCCGAGTAAACAGGCGTAGGCTTTGGCTGTATGTCTGTGCATTTCTTTCTTTCTTTCTGTTGTTAGAACTTTTAACTAGTTAAATGTTAAAATTGTATCCACTAAAACATGAAGTTCTGCTGCTTTTAGTAGCCAAAGTTGGTCAGTATTATTGTTATTGTAGCTTTTTGTTTGTTTGTTCATATTAGCTACATTCCCAATGATTTTCATGCCATTTGCGTCACTTTCCTGCTGATGATTTGCAGCAAGGGAGATGAAATGGGCAGCTGTTTTTATCAAAATCCAGTTATAATCCACCTTTGGAAAAAAGACAGAAAAGCAGGAATTGGTTTGTTTGTTTGGCCTGATTTTTAGTGTTTTTAGCTGCTAGGTTTGTTTTGAGTAAAAAATAAAAAAGGATTGCCTAATCGAAAATAAAATGGACTTTCTGCATTCCACTCTTATTTATTTATTCATTCATTCATTCATTCATTCTCACCACTTTTAGGCTATGTTGGCACAGTGTCCTGGCAGTGTCATCAAGAAAAAGTGTCAAGGGGCATTGGTACTGTTGGGGTTGCTTCATGTGAGGGCAGTGATCTGCTTGATTTACCAGTTGAAAATCTAGACTTACTGTTAATGAAACCGGCAGTGATGGATTTTAAATCACAAAAAAACCTTCCAAAGGGTGTTCCATTTCAAGTTTCCGAAGGCCACTTCACATGTTACAGTTTAATGTTTCAGACTAATCTTCATGTAGAAAAGAAGAGAGTATATGCCATATTATACAACCCATGGCATGAAATAATAATAATAATAATAATAATAATAATAATAATTTATTATTTATACCCCGCCCATCTGGCTGGGCTTCCCCAGCCACTCTGGGCGGTTTCCAAAAAAATATTAAAATACTGTTATACATCAAACATTAAAAGCTTCTCTAAACAGGGCTGAATAGTTCTTTATGCCATGATTGATTTTTTTTAAATGCCAAATTCTCTAGTCAGGCATGGAGCTGATACAAGTGTTATTGTAATGTGTATATTACGTTTACTGTTACGTATATTTTGGCGTTTTCTAGTAGTTAACCAAAATCCTCACAGTCCTTTGTGAATGCCAGCGTCTTTTGTATTGTTAACAAAATGATGGTTGAGTCGTCCCCCGTTCCCAGAAGAATGTTTATTCCTTAACTTGGCTATTTTTAAGCACTTGCATGGTGTTCATCTTTTCTTCCCTGTCTAAATGGTTTAATGAGGGATTATCTTTTGTATACTTGTTAAAATGAATAATCAGTAGGAGAAAACATTGCAGAAATAAACAAGAAATGGTTGGAGTTTGCTCTGTTTAACTGAGACAAGTTATTTCATCCATTTTCAGTGTTCCTTAGCAACGCAGAGTAGTCTTACCCAGGGCACTTTCACATCTTTCTTCAAATATAGCTTTGGTAATGTTTTATATGACCTGAAGTTCGTCCATCTGTCCTGAAGCTCCCAATGTTTTTCCATTGCTTTCAATGATCAAATGATCTTACATGCCTCCTTTCAGCTTAATAATGCACAAGTTGACGAGAGAATCATTTCACATGTCAGGTTTTTCAAGAGTTCTGGGAAATTACTTGCCGTTGTGTTTAGCAAAGCTAAAAGTTATTGAAAATGTGTTACAATTTCATAATGAAAGGAGTAAGAAAAATATTAGCTTGGAAACAAGCTAAATATTTTCTGATAGCCTTAGCCTCAAGGGGGATTCTAGGATCGCTTGTAATAAAGGGATAATTTTGATATCTTTTGGTCAGTGGACTAGGACTCTGTTTAGATAATAATTTGTGAAAATGCAGGCTTTATGCAGATTGTTACATTATCAAATTGTTTGAGTGTCAACACTGAGTTTATTTACAACTAGTGCTTTCATTGTTTCTTCGTAGATTTAGGAAACTTGTTCTCTTGAGTATTCCTTCTTAACAGATCAAAGGATATCTAAACACCCAATAATCCTGCTTTCCTCTTCTTGCTTTATATTTTGCTAATGTTCGTAAAACTGATTCTGCTACTTGCACTTGTGGATCTCTGATTTGACTGTGGCTAATCTCTACTTATTTAACTGAATAATGAAGTTGTTGCTAGGGTGGGCATGATGTCACAAAGATACTGCTTTACATGGTTCTCCAAGGTGGCCATATCAACATAGGGGCTACTGCCTATCTTCAAAACTATCTTTAAGCTGACGAAAATAATATTTTCCAGTCTGTGTGGCACACACTAATGTCAGCATGGACATAACTCCACCACGGGCATCAGTTTAAAGTGTCCTCCACTTGGCAGCCATTTTGTATGCACAAGCTCTTAGTATCTCCCCCGGTCTATATATGAAGCAGAATGAGATGATGAAGGTCCAAGGTCATATGCACCAGCTCCAGCGTGCCAAGGCTCTTCGGACCCCCTCAATCTTTTTTTTGAGGGAGCTGACCCCCGCATTGTTGAGGCCAAACATAGAGCCGGGCATGGAGCGACGTCAGGACATCACATCAGGCCCCCTCAGTATTATTTGATGGCACCTCTGTCCAAGGTAGTAGTATGAATTGTACACAGAATCAGTTAATTGTTTTATTGCACCTTGTTTTGTGTACTTGCTATGAAAGAGCAATATACAAGTTCTAACATAAAAATTTCAGGCTTCGACCACACAGTTTCCCCCCCAGAAAGTGATCCTATTTGACTTTAAGGATAGCGTCCTGATATGGAGTTTATATGGGAAAAAAACATGTCTGCATATTTATGTTCATGAGTTTCAAATTGAACTATAGTTTTTTCTTTTTTTAAAAAAAAAAATCCTGTATAGAACTACATGTTTAGCTTCCAGATTGATGCTGCCTTTGCTTTGCAATGTCTATGGGAACCATTCACACCTAACTGTTTGATCATGATGGCAGTCTGCTGGGTATATCCTGCAGGGAAGCTGTCCACTTCCTCCTGCCTGTTGCCCAGCTAGCATCAAATCTCCATATAAGCACTGCTTGCTTAGACGTAATATTTATTAGTTCGGAAAGATTGGCAAAGATGCCAAGAATCCTGCATCAAGCAAGGAAGGGATGCATATACTTCATGTCGTTTCCAGATGTTCTTGTTAAATTTTAACCAGCTGTCTTTACCTGATTACAAATACGTGATTAAGTGGTGAAAGCATAACCCATTTTAAGCACCAGAGTGAAACTTGACTTACTTAGGATTGGCTTGAGCATATGGTGGTACTACTAACTTTTCCTGGGGTTTCACTTTTGTCCACTTTTGCAATTCCTGAAACTTCTGTTGATTATGGAATCTCCTATAAGGACTGCTGCAATCTTAGCAGTTGTAGGAATAATGTGTTATGAGTGTGCCACTTCTTTCCTGATCTTGGAAGCTAAGCAGAATCAGGTCTGGTTGGTACTTGGATGGGAGACTGACTGGGAATATTGGGAGCTGTAGGTTTGGGTCAGCCCAGATAGCTCTAATGGTTAGAGGGTGATGCTGATAATGCCAAGGTTGCATGTTTGATCCCCGTATGGGGCAGCTGCATATTCCTGCATTGCAAGGGGGTTGACTAGATGATCCTCAGGGTACCTTCCAACTCTATAATTCTATGATTTTATGAAAGGATGTTTGTGGGTAGGAAACCCTCACTTCGAGACAAGTTCAATAATTGGCATCTCAATTTCCTGGCCTTAGAATCAAAGGGCTGATTCCTTCAAACTTTCCTCTTAGAACCTTTCTGTTGTTTACTGAGTTGTTTCCGTCAATCTTCACATAGCTGGATTAAGATGGGAAACCAGAGACCTCTGTATAGAAGGGAGATATGGAAAGAGCTGTAGGAAAGAAAAGGTGTTATTTGGAATGGAACCATACAGAACATTTCATTCAGAAACTACTGCATTTCATATTCTGCAATGGGCATTGCTTTGCCTTTGCCTTTCATATAAGTAAATCCTGTATTTTATAATTAAATTGTGTATCTTTTCAGGCCAGGGAGTCATATTGTCTTAGCTGTTTAAACTGAAGGTATTTTGATAATGCCTTTATAGCTGCTGTTTCCAAATGTGGGCTTGAAATGTTAGCAGTAACAATAGGTTTATTTCCTACCTCAAGAAATGAAGGAATTCTCTGGCTGCTCCATTGTTCAAGACTGCCCAATCTAATCAAATTGAGTTACTAACTGTTGGCTAACTGAATGATCCTAAACACATTTACGTAGAAGTAAGCCTTGTTGAGTTTATTTAGGAACACTGCCTGAATATGTCAAAGTTCCTCTTTGAAATTAGGTCCAAACGTTTTTAACGAAAACATGTAACTTATTACTTTCTGGCTTTTAAAGAATTCTGGATAATAAATTGGTGATCATACTGTGTATGCAGTTAACTCTGCTCTGATTGGGGGAGCGAGCTATTTTTTTTTTTAATACCTTTATTTATTGTGGGGTTTGTGTTACTGTGAATTACTTTCTAACCCTCCTTGATTATTTAAAATAAGTAATTCATAACCTTTCAAAAAGTGATCCTATTTAATGTTTAAACGATGCCAGTTTCTTGTTTTTAGTAAGATCTATCGTGCGATCACAAAGTGAGGCATGTAGTGTAGGTTCCTTTTTGTTATCTCTTATTTGTTATTTCTTTGTTATTTATTAAGTGAATTTATTTATACACTGCCCTTCAAGGTTTCCATTCCTAGGATGGCTTGCATTAAAACAATAGGATAACAATTCAAAATGTAACAATAATAATTCACAACAAGTGCACAGGGGAGTCTTTGTGCCAGTGCATGGGATTCTGTTGGTGCCTTTGCACTCACTGAAGGGCTTTTGAGACAGTGGGTGCCTCTTGCTATAGGAAGAGAAAAGGAATTTGCTTTGCTTATTCACCTTTCCTCCTGTAGCTACCTAGTCCACGTTCTATCCTGTCTCCCAGCTCTCTAGAGCTGAGGTTTTTTGGGGGGAAGAAGGGAAATTGGCAAAAATTCCTTCCCTCCTTCCATTAGCAGAGGCACCCACTGGATCAAAAGCCCTCTCATGTGCATGAGAGCATCAGTCCATTTGCACCCAGCTGATCTATAAATATGGCTGGTGATGGAAAGAATGGCCATTTGAGAGTGGGTCGTACTGCAGGTCTATTCTTTGTCAGAAATCTTGCATCCTGATTTCAGCGACAGTGCCCTGAAGTAGGCAGATGGAGAAGGAGCGACTTCCCGAGCTCCTTTGTTCCTTGTGGACAAAGCTATCCCTTTGTGGCTCCTCTCAGAACAACATTTTAAAAAAAGGAATAGGGAAAATGTAAACAGGAGACTTTTGGCTTACAGGCCAAGGCACACACACCACACACAGGCCTCTGAGGCCTGCTTCATGCTAAGCAAAGTAACAGATCTTTGTTGCTAAAGGGATTAGGGCTGCAGGATTTCTGAGGCACCGTTGAGGCATTCAGCTGGCCTGAAGTTGGGGCTTTGTCAAGAGAGACCTCCATTATAGAATTGTTGCAATTTTAAAGAATCCGGCCGGGTGTCAACAGCAACAACAGAAGCAACTTTTGCTGCTCTGTAGCTCTGGCGGTCCCTCCAGAGAACTGGGGGTGACTTGCTGTGGGCCTGGGAGGGCAGAGTGCCGGCCAGACAAGGCCCAGTTGGAGGCTTGGTGCCCGCTGTGGGAATTTGGTCCTACACGCAAGTGGCCTTCTCTCCCTGCCTCGCTTAGACGCCGGTTGAAGACTGCAAGCCTGTTGCAGCTGCAGCTTGAAGCAGCCTTGAGTTAAAATTTTTGAACTTTTGAACATAGACACACACACACACATTTTTAGTTTTTCTCTATTTTTGATCTTTAACATTAATTCGACTCCAGAGTCTGACTCCTGATCTTTTTTGGAATAATATATATGGTTTTTGATATAAATTTGACCCTATAAACATGGCGGATCGTCATGTTTGCTCAGCCAGTACTTAATATTAAGAATCGCTGTATTGATTTGTTTGAGGTACAGTGGTACCTCAGGTTACATACGCTTCAGGTTACATACGCTTCAGGTTACACACTCCGCTAACCCAGAAATAGCACCTCGGGCCAAGAACTTTGCTTCAGGATGAGAAGAGAAATCGTGCACCAGCGGCGCGGCAGCAGCAGGAGGCCCCATTAGCTAAAGTGGTGCTTCAGGTTAAGAACAGGTTCAGGTTAAGTACGGACCTCCGGAACGAATTAAGTACTTAACCTGAGGTACCACTGTATTGTGGAACTGCTATAGAGGGTCAAATTCCAATGTTGAAATGAGTTTTGCATTTCGAAAAACATGTTAATAACTATTTTCAAGAGGCCTAAGTGGTGCTTTTTGTAGTATGTCAGCAGGGAGGAATCTGTGACCCTCCAAATATTGGACCACAACTTCCGTTATCTGTAGCACTGACTATGTTGGCTGAGACTAATGGAAATTGCCCCCAAAATATATGGGGACCACAGGTTCCCCACCATTGTGATCTATGAAGCAGGAAGTGGGCCAATTTGGCCACCTGTTAATGAATCAGAATCAAAATGCCTTGTTGAGGGACGTATTCCAGGCTAAGCATCAAGGAACTTTTTTGTACATCACCCTGTCTGGTGGACTTCAATCTTGGCCATAGAGGTGTCTAAGGGTGCCATGTTGGGAACCCCAGGACTTTAGGAAGATTGATGCCCTAGGAAATGAATGTCACTCCTCATTTTCTATGGAGAAACTAAATGGCTGTGCTAGGGGATAATGCCATGGTTGGAGCTAACCTGTTTCTTCCTGTGCTGATAAGACAGGGAATGCCAGAATTGACTTTGATATGTATGGCTGCGATCAACAGGATTGTTCCTTGGATGACCTGTATAGTACTTTGATGTTATTTCTGTGAAGGGAGTAGGGGTCTTGTTTTCTTCTAGTGACCCACCCTGATGAATGTGTTTGGATAGGAACACATAGGATCTAGAGAGGGTAATTTTGAGTATTACTTTATTGTTAAATTTCTGTCCTGCCCTTCCTCCCCAAGGAGCCCAGGGTATATTGCCCTGTATAATTCTGGCTGCATTTGTTACTACTTTTTCTTAAGATTGTCACCCTAGAATTGCTGACAAGCAACCACCACCACTACGGTTCAACAGTGGATTACAATACATTCTAGCAGATTTTGCAAGAATGCCCTGGCAAAAAGAGTGATTTGCTTTTGCATGCTCAGTTACCATTTCTCCTTCTGGCTTTGAGGCAGATGCACATGTCCAGAACGGCACATATGTGAAAGCCACAGCCTTTTGCTGGCAATGTCAGTTTCTTGAGCAATGCATAAGCTTCTGGGTTTCGGAAATGAAGCAAGAGACGTCAGTCGGCAATGGAGCTTAATAAATAAATATACAGGTCTGCTGTTTTTAATGATCAAAATATGATTTCCAGATTATTAATAGCTATTGAATATTTTAATGGCCTAAATGCAATCTAGGAAATGTTATATTGCCAATTAGTAATGTTCAAGTACAGTGGTACCTCGGGTTACATACGCTTCAGGTTACATACCCTTCAGGTTACAGACTCCGCTAACCTAGAAATAGTGCTTCAGGTTAAGAACTTTGCTTCAGGATGAGAACAGAAATTGTGCTACGGCAGCAGCGGGAGGCCCCATTAGCTAAAGTGGTGCTTCAGGTTAAGAACAGTTTCAGGTTAAGTACAGACCTCCAGAACGAATTAAGTACTTAACCTGAGGTACCACTGTAATTGTTTCTTCTGGAACACGCATGCATATGCTTCATACACTTTTCTTTCCCCCTAACACAAGTTGCATCCTCCCACCCCCAGATCTCCAAAGGATGATGTTCCAGACCTTCCCGAAATAAAACAAAAACAGTTTCAAAATTAGGCACAAGAGTGCTGCCAGTGGACAATACTGCTAATATTTGTATGGTATTTCCCCTTGCAGTTCCCATCAGTATTCTTCTTATACCAAATTTTCAGCTACCTTTAAATTTTTGATTTTTAAAAGTAGTTTTGACTATGTATGGACACCTATGGAAGGCAGCATTTCTCAAGGAAAGCTTGATTATTATTACTATTATTATTATTTAAAAAAAACCCAACTGCAGGTGTTTGTTGTTTGTCTGAATGTTTGCTTTGCAGTAATCCAATTTAGTAAATACACCCAGCATGAAATTTAACTGTGTTTTAATGTTGTGCTTAAACAAAGTTATTGACACGGTTATCCACCTCATGGTGGATAATTCACACACATAAAGTTTCATTCCTTGAACATGGCAGAAAAAGTGTTGGAAAAAATGGTGCCATTGGAGTAACATGGGAATTGATGGTGATTTGCATAAATAAATAAATTAAAAGAGAGAGAAATCTTATGCTAAAGATTATCCAGACTGTATATGAGAGGTCCACTTAGATGAACTTTGTCCATTTGGGTATTTGCCTGGGCCCTTCAATCCTTGGTTTCCAGCAAAGTGACAGCTTACCATTTTGTGGGCCGTTTGAGATGAGGTAGAACAGGCACCCCCAACCTTTGGCCCTCCAGATGTTTTGGACTACAGTTCCCATAATCCCTGACCACTGGTCCTGTTAGCTAGGGATCATGGGAGTTGTAGGCCAAAACATCTAGAGGGCCGCAGGTTGGGGATGCCTGAGGTAGAGGAAAACACTTTTTGACATGTGTATCTATCTTTCTGCCTATCTATAGCCTGCTCTGGTGTTTTTAATTTTGATTCTGTTCTGCTGATCTTAATTTGATTTTTGTCTGCTGTGTCAAGTTATTTTTATGACTGTTTTATTGTACTTGCGGGGTAAAAATAATACATTCTTGACAGTTCCTTTGTTAGCAGTTTGGGATGTTGTCGAAATGGAAGTGGACGGAAGTGTTCTTAAACAAAACAATCAATCCTATTTAGGTTGGGGAGCAGGGGATTCCAAAAGCAACAAGCAACTCCCTCACCCAACTAGCTACAACAAAAAGCCAAAAACTAAAACAAAAACTAAAACTGGGAAAGCATGGGTAATGCTGCACCATTTATCCTTTCCTGTCAGTAGATAATAGTCCTTCCTTGGAGGTTCTTAAGCAGAGGTTGGATGGCCACCTGTCATGGATGCTTTAGTTTAGATACCTGCATTGCTGGGGGTTGGACTGGATGACCCTTGGAATTCCTTCCAACTCTGCGATTCTACAATTCTAAAATGCATGGCAGCACCCAGCAGCTGTTAGCGAATATTCTAAATTGAATGTATTCAGATTATCTTTTGTATTTGTACAGAACTCAGAATGTTTTGAATATGCATTTTCTGTAGTTTCTATGGTGGTTACTGCCTGAGGCAGCTCACCTGCTGCTCAGGTTGATCTTATTACAGCGCTCTGGACTGAAGCAAAAGCCTGTGTGCAATTGTAGCTGAAAACGCTCCAAACCTGTCACTTAATCAGGTGCTGAAAACTTACGTGCTGATGTAGCCAGAGAAAGAAATGATGAAGATGAAGAGTCCCAATTTCTTGACCATGAAATATGTACTTAAATTCTGAGCAACTTTTTTTAAAAGATGTACCGTGCTCCTTTTTTATATAGATCAGAGGCCATGAATTTGGTA
Source organism: Podarcis pityusensis (assembly GCF_964106645.2). NCBI lineage: Eukaryota > Metazoa > Chordata > Lepidosauria > Squamata > Lacertidae > Podarcis > Podarcis pityusensis. The sequence goes on along the minus strand of NC_138028.1, from coordinate 101,710,531 downwards.
AGCCTGGCATTCCACCGTTCTGTGGTACAGCTTGCTGCTGCCTGACTTCAGTGCTTCCCCTTATGAATAAAATCTCATATTATCATGTCTATAACTGACCTTATTTATAAGGATGGTGTGCAGAGGAGTTGCTCTGAACGGATGCAGTGCGGCGGAACTGCTTATGTTAATCTAATGAACAGCATTTGTATGGGTGTGTTTCTGTCTAGCTGAATCCTGAAACAATCAGTGTACCTGAACTTAGTACGTATGTTTTAAACTTTATCCTAACTTTATTTTTATGAATGAAGCAGAGTGAAAAGTTCACACAACAGGGCTTTCTTCGTCCTCCCATCTTTCCACAGCCCCTGTACCTCTGAGAATCTGTTCCTGGGATTGGAGGACATTTGGGTGTGATGTTAGACAGGGTGTGGGAGGGCTGCCAATAAAGGCACAAGTTGACACAATTTCCCCACTATTGTGAATGGAAGAACAACTTCCATGCTCTGGATTTAGGACTGATAAGTAAAAATCAAAATTTTAAGTGAAATAGGTTCCGTTTCCTGTAGATGAAATTTGTTAAGCATATCATATCTCTTTGCTGTTAGCAAGGCAGTGAGCTGATGACGTATTAACTTAAAGATGAAAGCTAAATAGTTTGCTGCCCCCCGCTCCATAGTTCACCCTACTTAAATAGTTCAAAATCTGTTGATTTAAAATCTTGTACAAATGAGCTTTTTGGGAATTTGAAAATGCTGCCTTTGTGCAAGCAGAATCCAACACAATGCTTTAAAGTTTCTAAGGTAAGGCATTTCTGAATCATCTTGAAACATGTGGTTGCAACTTCTTTCTACAAGTACTTTCAAGATTGAAACTAGAACACAGGTTAGTGTTTCCATTTTCGTACCTGCAGTTTGCATCATCTATAGAAAGAAAGCATTTACAGTCCATTTGTAAGGCGTATATTGAAAGCACATGCCTCAAATGTCATACCACATGTCAGTTTAGTTGAGGTATAGGAGAATCTTGACTTAACTCCCCCCCCCCCACCTCTTAAGAGGTGCAACATTGGGTTTCCCCATTTCAAAGTAAAACAGCTGTATAGCACATGTGGGTGCTTTTCTCTAGATGTTTGGGTGGGAGGGTTCTTGACATTTTAAATTAGTATTTCATTTCAGCAGTGTCTGCAAGAAATTTATGTAAAAGTTAATAGAGCAGATGTGGGTCATCAAAAATCTATCTTTCTGAATAAAAATTCTGACTTGTTCTGAATATCCTTTCATCACTGAACAAATTTTGAATGTGTTAAAGGAAAATGAAATGCTGTCAGTTTTACTGCTGTAACCGGGGGTTCCATTGACATACAGGAGTGCTATGCGTGCTCTATGTTTTAAGTTGTCCAGTTCAGGGACATTAGCATTGTATTTATTTATTTCCAGTCTGCTCAATTATTACCATTTGTGCATCCATTATTTATTTATTTTTTTGCACACATAGAGATGCCCCATTTAAGTAAACATCATGCAGGACCACACAGTGTTAGCAGGTGTGTGACAATATGAAATATTGAAAATTAACTCAGTGGTGTACAGCTATCTAAAATTGACCTGATAGAGATATTGAGATAAAGAGAAAGTAATGGGTGGCATCCAATGTTCCCACTCCAAATGCCAGTTCCAGCAATGCCTTCAACAAACTCCATTGTGCTTTTACTTTTGTGAATCAAAGCTGATTGCAATTCGCATCTCGAGTCCTTTTCCTGACCTGTGGATGAAGCTGCATTCCTGACAGCCCCTTAACATTGTAGAGCGGAAGTATTGATTGGCATCCAATGTTATTACAGAGAAAAGGCATACAGAAAGATCACCCCCCCCCCATGATCTATTTCTTACATTTATATACCACTTTTTAGGTCAAGGTTCTACCCCCCCTCCCCGGTATATCTTCACAACAAACCTCTGAGGGGAGGTTGGGTTGAGTGTGGTTGTCCCAAAATCACCCAGTGAGCTTCATGGTTGAGAGGGGATTTGAACCCTGGTCTCCCAGATTGTATTTATGACAGAGTTCAGAGAGAAAGGTCTTTTCTCTTCCTGCCATTATGTTTGAGGAATGTGATGAAAGGGAAGTGTGATGAATGCTAACGGTAGATTAAAAATTAGCAAAACCTAGCAACAAATTATTTTTTTGTATATAAAAGTATTTTGTAAGTATAAAGCAAGTGAATCGCTCTGTGTGTGTGTGTGTGTGTGTGTGAGAGAGAGAGAGAGAGAGAGAGAGAGACCGGGGCGCTAAATAATGTTATTTGGAAAGTGCTAGCTCTTGCAACTGGTGTATATACCTTCCTTGACAAACTATTATTATTAAGCTTGAAGTTCTGATCAGCTTGTTCTTTGGTATTTAATACTAGCTGGTTTCCTTGTAAAAATCAAAACCCACAAATGCTTGATGAAGGGAGACTCACTGCTAGGATTCTAATAATACATTTTAAACAGGATTTTTTAAAGTCCAGCACAAGTGATGTGGTTAGAATCCTGCACCTAGTTAAGGGTGCAAAGGTTTCAATCTTCATTGAGCTTTCATCGAGGTTTCAAGTACATATAAATAAACTTGGGGTAGCAGCTGCTGTGTTGAATTTCTATAATACACTGTAGATAAAGTATGTCTTGTGGCATTTTGATAATTTTAGAATGGATTGCCATGATGAAACAGAGCACGTAAATATCAACAACTGTACAGTTCTAATCTTGTTGAGAAATGCTTGTTGCATCTCATGTAGACGTAACTGCAGTGGAAGTCTTATCATTTTGTGTAATTATTCAGCAATCAGTTTCTGTATGACTTTGTATTTCTATACTGTTAATGAAAAAAATGTTTCTGTAAATATTTTTACAGAACACTGGGTGCCAAAAAAAAAAAAACCGTTTTCATAGAAGTCATCATAAAGTAAGTTGAATTTCTACTGTGGGATTGCATATTTATGTTTCTTGGTATAGTTCTTAACTGTGTTGCAAAAGTAAGTAAAGAACTAGTAACTTTTTTTTCTTCATAATGAAGAAGAGCAATTTTCTGTCCTAGTCATAAAGTTTCAAAATGACAGCCTGAGAGAATATGAAATTTACCTCTATAGTCAAAGATGACAAAAACCAAGAACTCGTCACGTAGAATAGTTTTACTATATTTACCTTTATAGAGGACTTCCGGGTTGGCGCCATCGCCGAATGGCGGACTCCCTCCGAGCTCCGGAGGGAGCCTGCTCGGCAGGGGCTGGGTCCTACCGCACCGGCGATGCGGGGACCCTTAAAAACCACGGCCACGGAGGCCGTGGACATGGAGACTCGGCTGGCACCGCTAGCGCCCTCCCGACTCGTGAAGGAGCCTTTTTAAAGGCTACGGATCGGGTGCCGGGGAGAAGCGTGGTGCTTTGAGTCCTCTGCTATCCCTGCCGAGCGAAGCCGCATGCCATTTGGCGGAGAGCGCTGACTTCTTCTATTGAAAATTCGGACTTCTTAACAACAACCCGTGAGTAATTTGGAAACCGGGTTCAAAAGGAGAAAAAAAAAATTTTTTTTTCGGATTGGACACGAGCGGGGGGGGGATCCAAAAAGGAAGTCAGTCCCCCTCCCTACTGTAAACCTTCCAAAACAAGGATGGTGGAAACCAAGGTCCAAAAAGATTTGTATTGCTGATAAAAACTAAGAATTCCACGATGGGGAACTACAAGAACTGTGCTGGAGGAAGAATTGAGGGAGAAGGGAAACGTGACCCCCCCCCCTGGGAACCGGGGTGATTGAAGAGAGAGCCTGGTGAAAAGAGTCGGAGATTTTGACAGCTGTCAAAGTAGCTGTCAAAGTCGGAAAGCAGAGAGGATCTTATTATGAGAACTTTGCTGGTTAAATTTGTTACAATTTGCTATAACCCGTTAAAACTTGGATACAAAATGGCGAAAACATGGATAACAATCGGACTTTTGGACTAGAGAAAACAAAGTTACAACAATCCCCCTAGAGGAGTTTCGGGACATTACAAAGATGGTCGTAAGTGGAAAAATACCATTGGAATTTTACAGGACTGGTTATCTTCTGGGAAAGCTGCAAAACGGAAATAATATTTTGTCTACAGGGTGTTCAGCTAAAGGAGACAATAGAATTTTCTATTGAAGAAAGGAAGGGACTGAACGCAAGTTTTTGTTCCTGAATAACAATAATCCCTGCAGAGTTACTAAACTTCTGAATTAGAACGTTTCAGCAGCGGAACAAGAGGAAATTGGACTACAACTTGGAAAGAACAATGGGGGGAGTTTTATTAAAGATTTGAAGTTAAATGTCTTAAAAAATAACTATAAAAAGAAAAAGCCAGCAAGGAGTTGGGGGAAATAGGTGATTTATGGACTTTAAGAATTCCAGGCAGATAACATGGTTTGGTGGTCAGGGGGAAATTAAACCGGGGACAGGGGGGGGGGGGAGAACTAAAATCCAAAGGCTTGTCAACTTTTTTTTTTCTGAACTGGCTCTTTTTCACCTATTATACTTTTTATTTCTTATTTCTTATATTTCTATTGTGTGGGGTGTCCTTATTTTTTTAAAAAAAGGGAAATTGTGGAATGAAAATGGGGTGGGCCCTGGGGAGAGAACTTTTGTTTTTTATTAAGGGTATTGATGAGGAGTGTATAAATTTTAAATTCGAATAATGGTTTAAACAAATTAAGTTTTAATTAGAACTGAGAGCTTGTGGAGCCAACAATATGAAAGGGGAATATGGTAGGGGTGGGGGAAGGGGGGAGTCCCGGAAAGTGGATCTATGAAAATAAGGCTTTGAATGTATTTTAATCTTTACTTTCTGTATCTTTGAAAATCTTAATAAATATCATTTAAAAAAAAAATATATATATATTTACCTTTATAGAGAGGAAAGATACACACTTATTTTCTCAGGTAGTGCACAGACCAGAGGCCACTTTGAACACGGGTGAAGCTGCTAGCATGTTTAAGTAGTTACTTACTGTACCTCTGCATATTGTCTGAACTACGTGTTTTATCCAACACTGCAGTACTGTTTGTGCAACAAGCACCTGTGTATGCAAAGGAATGTCCCATTCATCTCTTGCAGTCCCTTGTGTGTCCTCAAAATCTGCTCTGGAGGGTAGGGGGATGCCCTCCCCCCCAGCAGATTTGGGGAGAGAGAGGAAGGGAAGTCACAGAACATGAGTGGAAATCCGCTTGTGTCATTGGATATAACCCTGTGACCACTGTTAATAATCTGACTACGTAAACAAGCTGTGGCTGCTTCTCTTAGACTTGTATGCGTTAGGGAGAAGGTAGCCTCTGTAATGTTTGTTTCAGTTAGGAACTGGGGAGAAACTCAATTCAGATCTCATTGGAAGCCAAATCTATCAAATTGGTACTTCTGAAACAGTATGAGAACTAAAACACAACAATCCATTGAAATTTGCAATTATTCAAATTTTGCTATGCAGTTTGTCAACCAAACACAGTTTACAAAAATGCATATAGTGTGTATAAAAATGAATACATTGGTGAAAATAACACATAAACGTCCATTATATTAGAGAAAGCTGCTTGCAAAAACATGTACTTGTTAAACTGCATATAAAAATGTGTTAGGAAAAATCCGCACTAAAATCCTGATGAATTTTCATGCATTCCCTCCACCCCCAAATTTTATTTGCAAATTGCTGCAAAGTGTTGGTAACTAAATGTAAGCTTAGGGAAAATGAGAAACCGAAAAAAGCAAAAGTGGCAGATCCTTCTGTCCTTCGTTTCAGTGTTGGTGCCGCTGGTGCAGTCATTTATATATTTAAAACACTTTTATGCTATACCAGTTGTTTCACAATACAAATATAACAGTAAAACAACAGAGGGAGGGGATAATCCTTTCTTTGCACAGTCAAGGAGGCAAGGAAAGGGATGCACAAGGCTAGGATCTACTTCCAATATCAAATCACATATATGACTGAAGGCGCTACCTTATACCGGGTCACACTCTTTGAACCTGGGACCTTCTGCAGCTAAAGCATGGCCTCTGTGACCAGGTTATGGACTTTGAGTGTGGGAGAGTGACCAAGACCTGTAGTTTTTATATTACTTCAAACAGTGTTTTTCAGCACAGGAAAATCATTGCTTTTCCCCTTTTCGATTTGAGTAATACGTCAACAGGTAATGGGTAAATGTTGACGCACAAGTGTGGGAACTAGAGGTAGAACTTGAACTCATATCTTGTATACTGCTGTTAGTGGAACCATTTTCTTTATTTTTTTCTCTGCTAGTAGAATTAGTGTCTTCATATGCGATCACAGTAGTTTTGTACATAGGCTTGTTTTATGGCATCATATTTGCTCTCTCCAGTACACAAGCACCATGTGTACAGTTTTAATATCCACTGCACCTGGAAAGTAGGCTTTATAACTACGTGGAAAGTCCCCCCAGCCTTTAATCAGCAGTTTTCCATATCTAAATCTGAAATACAGAGGCTGAAATCATTAGTCATTCAGTGAAGAAATGAATAATAGAAACTGCAAGAATAATGTGAAAGAAGTTTCATCTAATTGAGAAAGTAGGTGATGCCCAAATTTGTGTTGCTTCGCTCTTTGTGAAGTAGCAGTTTCAATATCAGAACCAGGCCAGCCTTTCTGTGTCAAGATATAAGCTATGTGTACAAAACAAAAAATTGGAGTATTTGATACCAAACTCTGTAGATTGGACTGCAATCCATAGCTGTCAACTTACAGATTTGAAAATAAGGGACCAGCAGCCTTGAAAATAAGGGACCAGCAGCCAAAATAAGGGACCTGCAGCCTCATCTGTTCTAGGCACTCCAGTCTTCCTGTCCTCCTGCAGTCTGGTCAAACTCATGCTGGTAGCTTCGAGAACACTATCCAACCAACTTCGTAACCAGAGGTTCAACTGAATAGAATCTGAATCACATGCACCACAAGGCCTATGCAGCCTCAACTTAAGATGGCTCCCCGGCCTGGCTTTGCACTGCAAAGTTTGCAGCAGCACGTGCAACAAAATGGTGTCCAGCGTTCAAAATCCCCCTCAGCTTGCATTAACTAGCCACACACACACAGTCCCCCCCCCCCCGAGATCTCCTTTCCTTTTCCCCCACCATGTGCCCCTGCTCCAGACAGACCTTTTCGCCGGCAAGGGTGAGTGGGCCGTCGATGATGTATCCATCCGATTCCGATCTGAGCACTCAGCACAGGTATGTTCAACTTCTGAGCCCCTCTGAGCCAAAGGCAGAAAGCCCAGCCAGCAGCCAAACGAAGCCTCAAGGAAAACCACCGTCACCTCTCCGCAGGGAAGCGCTGAGCAAAGGCGAGTCCCCAGGGAACGCAGCCGACTTGAACAGCACAAGGCATGCAAGCTTCACCCCCCAGTCATTCTTAGACTTCTTATTGGGTGAGCAACACAGCCAAGCAACACAGTTGGAGCCTCCCTCCTTCCTGGCCGGCAGGGAGGGAGGGAGAGGAGCTGCTTCCTTTGAAATTTAAGGGACATCATTTAAGGGACATTTAAGGGACATCCATCAATAAGGGACAGCAGCGGGACATGTCGCTGGAAAAGGGACTGTCCCTTCAAATAAGGGACACTTGACAGCTATGCTGCAATCCTGTGCATACCCACCTACAATTAAGGCCCATTCAATACTTCAGGATGTCCAATACATATGCATAGGGTTGTGTAGTAACTTTCAGCTCTTGTTTTAATTGAGATAAGCAATTGGATGTTAGAAATCAAAGACCTGAACCCATTTGTGTATGTGTCTGTTCCTTTAAATTTGTGGAACTTGGATTCCTTTAATTGGCTCAAGGGATTTATATAGGGGGAAGGGCAAATAAAGAAACTATAACTAGTATTCTGGTGACTGAGAGGTGGTGAGGCTTGACTTCTGAGAAACTGAGAAACCAGGTCTGCCCCTCTCTTGTTCATCATTGGGGTGACTTCACATCCAAACATCTTTCTGCTTGCAGCTGAAGTTACTCTTGTTTCCTAACCTCCCTTCACCCTCTCCAGGCCTTAATTAGTTGCACTTTTATTCATTCATTTAGAAAGGTGAAAAATTGCTGCTGTTAAGGTTTCTTCCATGTCCTGTGAGTTAAGAGTTAAAATTTGAAAGAAAAATACCTTCTTAAAGGCTCATAAGTTGTGCTTGTTAAGGGAATCAGTCCTTGGAATAAAATACGTCTTCCAGTATAATGGATAGTCAGATTATGAGAAGGCCACAGCAGGATATGGACAAAAAATAACCCTCCACTGCTCATCACCCTGCAACTGATACTCAATGAATATTTCTTCTCAACCTGGAGGTTCTGTTTAGCTGATTTGCCTAATGCATTTGGACAGACCCCCATCCCAACAACCATAACTAAAGAAAGGTGTTTTTCAGCATTACTGAAAAAGTTTGCAAAAAATGTGAGTGGATTAGGTTCAGTGGTGATCTAGTTGACAAAGCAAGCACAGTGATGCCCTGTTGAGCCTGCGTATAAGATCCTTGCAGATGGGAGATTTGAATTAACTGTAATCAATAGCCTAGAGTCCACTTAGATTCTCGCTACTCTCGTTGGTGCATTTTCCTGAGTCATAACAAAAGTTCTGTAATTGTCAGTGAGGGAAGATAACAGTGATTTGCTGTCCAAATCACAAGCTGTGTCATAACACTATAATAACACTATTTGCAGGTACAGTTTCAAAATGCTGTGGCATTTTTCTCACTTACGCCTTGAGCTCGAGCTATTCCCCCCCTCCTTTTAAAATATGACACTGTCTGCTCATTTTCCTTTTGAGCACTGGGTCCCACCTTCGAACTCTGCAAATTAAGCATGCAGTCAAAAGCCCCATTCTATTTGGAATTTCTTGAAGAAGAATTATAAATGCTGATCATCAGTTGTATTAACAGCAGAACCCCTTTTAACCACAAAGTATCTAGGAATTGACTTATTACCAAAATAAAAACCATTGCACACCCCAGCTGCTTCTTCCCTTCTTAATTTCCAGCAATTAATTTATTGCCAAAATAAAAGCACTCCACACCCCAGCTTTTTCTCCCCAATTAATTTATTAGCCAAATAAAATCAGTGAACACCTCAGCTATTTCTCCCCTCTCAAAATCCAGCAATTCATTTATTAACAGGAAATCATTGCAACCCCCAGCTCTTTCTTCCCCTTCCCCTTCTTCGTTTCCAGTCCAGTAATTAATTTCCTATAACAAGTTTTATTTATAATTTCTATTGCTTTTTTTATTAGTGTGCTACATTTCTGACCCCATTAATGCTGGTGAGCCAAGTTGGAATAGTGGCTAGAGAGTTGGGCTTGGATGTGTTAAATTCAGGCACAAATCTGAGCTTGGCTAGGGAGAATACTGGATGGCTTTGGGCAAGCCATCTCTCATGTATACCTTTGTCCGCCTCCCCAACTTCACAGGCCTGTAGGCTTCTTCTATGAAGTACTGAGCGCCTTGGCAGATGGATGGAATACAAATACCATGAACCATAGCCACACTGTGAGGTGCTTTGGTGGTGTGCAGGTCACTCAGTGGCTGTCCGAGCAAAGAAGGATAGATTGTGCTGTTATCAAGTTTTCAGTAATGAAAGCTTCTAGGGCTGGAAGCGAGGAACTGTTAAGTGGTGTGTATTAAGACCAAGTGAAAGATGGCTACCATTTGTAGGTTGGTTCCTATAGTTCTTATTTGGGTATTTATTTGCTTTTAAAACCATCCTCCTGATAGTTGTTAACTCAATTTTAAGAACACATTGCAGTGGAAAGAAGCTGCCAGGGAGAAAAGTTAACTGTTAGCTAGCTTTTCCTAAGCTATCTCTTATCTAGGAAGGGTTTTACATGTGCCTCCCAGCTAAGAGTCCCACACAGGTGGCTTCTGATCTAAAACCTTCACAGTTTTACATGGTTCCAACCTGGCAAAGGTATACAATCAAAAGGATAAATAAACTTTAAAAAAGAAAAATAAGGTGAAACAGTGAACGGGTAAAAAAAAAAAAAACCAAGCTCAAAATTGCAGAGATGGCCTGCCAAGCTCAAAAAGATTTTTTTGTTGTTTTGCTGAACTCCACTGGGAAGTATGTAAGTTGCTCGTCGAAGGGCCACAGCCTACTCAGTTCATAAATCATTTGTCTTCAGTGTCATGCTTTCAGTTTTGTATCACTTTCAAAACAGCTTCCACATCCTACCAAAGAGATAACAGTATTGCATTAATTCCTCAGAGTGTGTGTAGATAAGCATGCACACATATGCTTTCCTTTTGCAATTCTGTGCACTTGGAATTTTATGCAGATTGTGGAAGGAGGCGTAGAATTTGGTCCCCCCCGAATCTCTTACTTGTGTCTTGTGTTCATGAAAATGTGTTTTAAAACAGTACTTGCCAGGTATGTAAACGGCTCCTTTGTTCATGCAGTGGAGCATCTGTCTTCTTTCTACATGGTCACATGTCTATTCCTTATGTCTTCCATTTTCCTGCGTAAAGGTTGCTCATCTACTCCTTTCCCCATGATCACACACACTAAGATAATAAAAATGAAATGCAGGGTTTGGAATGAAATATCAATGCAAAAGAAGCCAGTTTTATTGACACACATAACTTGGGTTTTGTAGCCCAAAATCTTCCTTTTTAAAAATTAGTTTAAACACGCCTTAGTGCATTAGCTGTGGCTGGATGGTTACGTGGGAGCCGGTTGAAGTTAAATCCTTCGAAGACAGAGGTTCTCTGGCTGGGACGGGACGATATGGGATTGGGGGGGGGCAACTCCCATCTCTTGCGGGGGTACAATTAGTGCCAGCACTGTCCTTTAAGAGTTTGGGTGTAATCTTCGACACCTCCCTCTCCATGGAGGCGCAGATTACAGCTATAACAAAGGCAGCATTTTTTCATCTCTGCCAAGCTAAGCAGTTGGCTCCTTACCTCTCTCGCCCTGACCTAGCCACTGTGATCCACGTGACTGTCACCTCCAGACTGGATTATTGTAACTCGCTCTACGTGGGGCTGCCCTTGAGACTGACCCAGAAACTCCAGCGGGTGCAGAATGCCACGGCGAGACTCCTTACGGGGTTCTCGCTGCAAGATCACATTCACCCGGTGCTATACCAGCTGCACTGGCTCCCGGTGGAGTACAGGATCAGGTTTAAGGTGCTGGTTTTAACCTTTAAAGCCCTTGTACCTATGGGACCGCCTCTCCTGGTATGTCCCACAGAGGAACTTACGGTCTTCAAACAAAAACATCTTGAAGGTCCCAGGCCACAGAGAGGTTAGGCTGGCCTCAACTAGAGCCAGGGCTTTTTCGGCTGCGGCTCTGATCTGGTGGAACGCTCTGTCACAAGAGACTAGGGCCCTGCAGGACTTGACATCTTTCCGCAGGGCCTGCAAGACAGAGCTGTTCCACCAGGCCTTTGGTCAGGGCACAGCCTGACTCCTTCCTTTGGCAATCTTCACAGAACTCTAGCCCAATGGTTGCCATCAATTTGATTTAATTAATTTTATAATGAAATGATTTTAGAATGTTGTACTATTTTATTGTTGTTAGCCGCCCTGAGCCTGGCTTTGGCTGGGGAGGGCGGGATATAAATAAAAATTATTATTATTATTATTATTATTATTATTATTATTATTATTAGTTTGTTCTAATTACCTGGATTTTAGCATAGTGGCATTTACTTAGTTTGTGATGTTTTATGAAGAACAGTTGACTTGCAAATTGCTTTGATACTAGTGGCAGCCAGTGAACAGTGCGGCTTGACAGCTACATGAAGGCAGGACTGAGGGGGTCAGAGAGGCAAAATCAAGATTGTCTTAGGACATGGGTACAGAACCGGGATTGGCTGGAGGGCCAGTTAGTTATTTCCACTACCTCTTGCGCATAAAGTTTGGCAGACGGGCGGGATCACCCCCCTGCCCGTCATCCAATATCACAATGTTTGTTTATTTGTTTGCTCTTCATACATCATGAGAGTGCTTTGAAAAGTACAGTGCAAGACCCTCCTGAGAAACCACAGCAAAACCTGACAATCAGTTGATTCTCAGGTATTGAGAAACCAGTTTCAAATTGCTGTCTTTTACAGCAATTTGCAGGGGGCTCTCTGCAAGACCCAACAACCAGCTGCTAGCTCTCTTTGCATAGAGGGTTGCAGGAACAGTTGATCAGCAAATCCACTTTTGACTGAGCCAGATTTTTACCTGCCCCACACCTGATGATGCTGAGTGTAGCACAGGTGAGTGGTCTTGTGGGCCAAATGGGGTAGCTTGGTGGGCTGGAGGTTCCCTGCCTCTTCCTTAGAATGAAGGGAATATGGTTGACTTCGAAGGAAGGGACTCCTGTGCCTTTGGTGACATATGGTTTTATTGACACATATACTGTATACAGATTATACATGAGATGGACAGGCTCACAGCATCAGCATGCCAACAGATACTGCTACCCACTTAGATTTCTAGAGAGCTTTTCAGGGTCCTAGGGCCCAGCAAAATCAGGCCTGTGTGTGTTCCCAGCTAGGCTTGGGTCAAGTTTTCTCTTATACTCATTGGGAGGAGTTCACTGTTGCGCTGACTGAGGTGATTATTCCATCCGGACAAGCATTTCAATTTCCAGATGGAACGATCAGCTTTCTCCTACTCCTATATGCTGTTCCTGGGGTTCTCCCAACCCCCTGGACAAATTTCAGGGAGTATGGAAAGGAGGAGAGGGGGGGAAAGCTCGCTTGTGTAAGTGGAACAATTAGCTGAATGCCACCCTTTTCAGTGAGTGAATCGGTATAAGCAAAACAGCTACTTCTCTCAGTGGCCCAACCACCCGCCTGCCTGGCTCTCAGAACATGCCCTGCTGTGCAGTCTGTAAGGCAGGGGAAGCTTAGCCCACCCAGCCCACATCTGGTGCCATACATGACATCAGGTATGTGATGGGCAAGGGTGCGGCTTGGAAGGAGCAATCAGGAGCCTAAAACTACCCTGTGCGCTCCCAGTTCCCCATCAGCTGATGGGCCTTCAAACCCTCCTCCTTGATGTTTATCCTTAAAACCATAGAGATGTATGTTTTCAATGGAAGTGTACATTTTGATATGGAGCAGAATTCAGCCTTCAGGGTTACTGAAATTTTGCAAAATAAAATGGTTATATCCACTTCAGGCATACGATAACTGCAAGGGCAATATTCTCTAAGTAAAATAAAAAATTGCAGATCTTTGCTACAATGTTATGATTTGTAATGTTATGCTTTTTTCTGTTTGCAAAATAACTAATGTTTTTGTTACAACATGCACACACACACACAAACTCTACATAGGATGAACACTACAATTTAATTCAACTTGTAGAAGTAATTGTGTTCACTATTCACTTGCAAAGCATACACTGTATTCTCAACTGCTGCTTCTGTTTAGGAAACATCTTTTCAGAAGTTATAGCGCATTTCTCTTGGAATATAAAGTAGTTTCAGTATACTTAGATTGCTTTGGAGTAGATCAGCAAGTCGTTACAGCGAAAGCTTTCAAGAGGCAATACATTAGGAAAAAAGCAGCAGTAGAGATACCTGTAGAGAGCACCAGGCGTGCCCTAAAGCAATAGACAATAATTAGTTGCTTATTCCCATGCAAACTCTCCCAAGTGTTGATGTTTATAAAATTCAGAGATCAGTGGAATATCGTCCTCAAACTCTGCCTGCTGAAGTTGTTTACGCCCATTCAATTTTTAATATACCTATACGATGCTTTGATGAGGGCACTTAGCCCGGAGAGACTTGCATGCTTTATCACACCTCTAGTGATTCCCACCCCCCAAGAAAAAAAGTAAGAGGAGTTGATCAGAGTATTCAAAGTTCTGACTTACACTTCAGAATTAATAACAACATATTAACAAAGTGTTTCCTAGGGTTTCATCTTCCAGTTTCAATGATTGAATATGATCTTTGTAGCTTCCAGTGTGGCTGGAGTGTGAAGTTCCTGCTGTCAACAATATCTGCAGTGGTAATGGCTGCCCACTGTTTGTGGATATCTGATTTGTTAATTATTAGGTTCCTGCTTCAGCTGAAGTAAGAAATCCTGGAGTCTTCCATGTGACTTGACATCCTATAGCAGGATGCTATAATTTGTGTAATTTGTTCACTGTGGTTTGGTAAGGATACATTACTTGAAAATAGTCCTTTAATTTTTTTTTAAAAGGCTATTTTTCTGTCTGTTCTGCAAACATGTTTATATTCTGGTTGTCCCTGTTTACAGTCTCCTGTGGAGACTGTGGAACCAACTTTTCCTCAGTGTTGCAATATACAAAGACTCCTGGTATAGATGGCACTGGCAGGGACTGCTAATCAGAGTAGCAACCTGATTGCTGGTTTATAGTGATGGCCACCATCTTGGATGGCTTTAAAAGAGGATTGGGCAACTTTGTGGATGGTAAAGCTATCAGTGGCTTCCAGCCATGATGTCTGCATACAGCACTAAAGTACTGAAGGTTTTCTCTGAATGCTGGTTGCTAGGAAACACAATTGGGGACCATACTCTTGAGCTCATGTCCTGCTTGCAGATTTTCCATGGACATCTGGTTGACCACTGTGAGAATGGGTTGCTGAACTAGCTGGACCTTTGGCCTGATCTAACAAGGCTCTGTTTTTTGGGAAGAGAAAAAAACCAACCACTGCTCCGTTGTGTATCAAATTATAGGAGAATTTCGCTTGGAGAATAAAGCCTCTGAGTTCTCTTTGCCCATTCCACATGTTCCAAAATATTATTTAACCCCCATGGGGGGAAGGACATGTAGCCCTCCATATGTTGGGACTCCCAGTTCCCAGCATGACCTGTGGTCTGGGAAGGCAGTTGTAGTTAAACACCATTTGGAGAATCATAGGTTTCTCACCTGATGCATCAGGGAGGGGAATTGGCTTTGGAGGAGGTGTACACTCAGATGCATTTCCCGAAGTCCAATTCCTGTCTTTCTGTCTCCCTTCTAAAAATCATGACCCCCTAAAAATGCAACAGTGGATTCTCTTACAGTGGTACCTCGGGTTAAGAACTTAATTCGTTCTGGAGGTCTGTTCTTAACCTGAAACTGTTCTTAACCTGAGGTACCACTTTAGCTAATGGGGCCTCCTGCTGCTGCGCCGCTGCAATTTCTGTTCTCATCCTGAAGCAAAGTTCTTAACCCGAGGTACTATTTCTGCGTTAGCGGAGTCTGTAACCTGAAGCGTCTGTAACCCGAGGTACCACTGTACATTAATGTCACTTTTACAGAACTGAGTTAGTGACTAGGTCTCAAAAAGCATCTAGGATAATAGCAATCCATTATGGAAGATGTTGTACCGTTGTCACTTTTTTCTACATGTAGGCACTGATACTACTTTTTTTCCACAAGCGTGGAGGACACCGCAGTAAGAAGCAGCTCTTCTCTATGGAGAATTGCATGCTGACATGTGCAGAGATGCTCAGTCACATGACACACTCCAGGGGTGCCTGCAACATAAAGACTTGCCCTCCTCACATCCATCATAATGATGGACATTACTCTTCTTCATAAAGGTACCTTAGCTATCTTATTTCTTTGAAAAGTAACATTAGTTGGGTCATTAGATAGCCACCAGATCTACTATGCAAAAGCTTAGGAGTTATTTATTTATTAAATTTATAGAAGACCCCATAAAATAAATAAATATATCTTTATTTGAATGTTGCATATTGCTCTACATCATACTATAAGGGTTTAGTGTCATCAAAAAGCTGTGGTTTCCTCCACACACACCCAAGTGTGCATGTGTTATTTTTGGTTTATTTTCTGTACCTATTATGAACAGGCATCATCCATGAAGAATTATTTTAAAAAAGATTTTGATAGTGGCATTGAACTAAGTAGCAAATGTTAACAACTGATGAATGATTTACATTTGTTCCAGCTGTGAACTTGTCAGCTGTCCTTTGCTTTCTAATAATAGGTGTTTCTTGATTGTTTTTGTTTGATTTCCAAGTATATGTCATTTGTTAACATTAAGCCCTCAACCGGCATATCCTGTGTAAAACTGGTATGCTAAAGCATAAACTCGACAGTTACCTATTTACATAGAGAAATATTATTTATTGGAGTTGGAGAAGCTGTACGAAAGCCTTCAGGGTTTTTAATTTCGTTTAATTAATATATTATTTTCCTAAAAAATCTTTTCTCCCTCACTGGAAAAAACTTGTTGCCTGGTGATATGAAAGACTGATAGTGTGTGTGTGTGTGTGTGTGTGTGTGTGTGTACACACACACACACACACACACACACCCACCCCAATCTATCTTAATATTTTATTGCAGCAGTATAATGTGTTATAGAGGTGGACAAGGCTGCAGATTGAAATGTGGATCATCCAGATTGTTCCTTTCCCTAGACCATATGGTCTAGTTCTAAAAGCCTTTTGTACACTGTCTGTTCAGTTAATTGTAAACTCAGTCTTTAACATACCTAATAAAATATAAGTGGACAGATAGGCAAACTCTACATATTCTTGGAGCACCCCGGGAATGTTAGCCATGTCAGTGTAAGAAATTTCCAGTCTCCTCATATTTGGTGAAGATTTATTGCCAGTGAACATCTTTAAATGTTGTTTTTTTCCCTATACATGAATGCAAACTTTCATGTTTTTTTGATCACATACATTAGAAGCTCACGTTTCTATGGGCAAGAGAGCCATCGTCTCAATGAAACATGCGTAAGAAAGAGAGAGGCTTTAATATACTACAGAACATTTCAGCGTAGTGTTATTCCTCCAGCAGACAGCCCTCTGCCAGTGGGTGATGTATGGTAACAAGTAAGATTTATGACAGATGGATAGTAGGATTGCTAATACACCTACACAACTTCTAGCTTCTAGTGTTCTCTGTGCCTGATAGGTTTTGTCTTCACATCCTGTTCTTTTGTTGCCCTTTGCATGGTCTTGAGACTATGAGACTGAGCATCTTAATTTGCTTTGTTGCAGATGGTTTATTCTGCTCTTGATTTAAGAGAGACTGCACAGAGCCAGACATCAATAGCCATACTACCTGCTTGGAAATAACCTGTATTAGCCATTGGCAAATTTATTAGTTCTGTAGCTTCTTAACTGCAAAGAACCCAAGGTTAGGAAAGGCTGCTTTGGAAACCATGGAGATGGCAAATGAATTTGCCAAGTTGAGTACTGAGCACAGGGGTGAAGAAAGCAATTAAGCCACTCTAAAGCATGGTTTGCTGGTTTTGAAGCTGAAACCATGGTGTGGGTATGGTTAGTACAAACTTCTGGGGTGAATTATTCTTATAGGTCCCAATTTATGATTAATCAGGGCACAGGAAGTTCCCTTTAGTGACAAACGTTATATCAACTTTATTATTTATATAAGGGATTACCAAAAAGGTGCCCAAGGGTGAGTGCCAGTTCCTCCTACAGCAACTGCAAAAGTCTCAGCAAATATCCTCTCAAAAATCTACAATGCTCAGTTTCTGTTTTTAGTGGCTCAGCCTCTCCTACATAGAAGCTGCCTTAATAGCTTCTGCCTGAATAGATTCCCATCTATTCTGAACAGAGAAGAGGTACACAGAGCTTCTCTCTGTGAGGGAGCACGATACGCGCCTTTCCTCCCATTGATTGCAGGGAGCGCATTTCTGCACCATTCTGTGCTCTTTTAGATGTGGCATCCATTTTGTGCTATGCTCTCAATACAGCCATTTTGTGACTGCTGCCCACGGCACTCCCAGATGTGCCCCCTGGCTGAAAAGGGTTGGCGATCTGTGATTTGTATAGCATTGTCAGCATTCATGGAGCTTTGCTTAAGTATAATAGGGCATTTCTGAGGGAAGGAATCTTGCTTCTCTGTTACATAATGCCCCCTTGAAAGAGAGGAGAGGTGAGGAAATCATAAGCGGTCTGGGACTTTTGGATTGAATCAGAATTTGCAGCCTGGAATTGGTCTGGTTTTGCCTCTTCTTTCCTAACGGACATTTATTTTATTTATTGATTTATGAGATTTAGATACTGCCCTTCACCAAAAGATCTCAGAACAGTTCAGAAGATAAAAATTTGAGATAAAAGCACAAATAAATAGTTAAAGAACCAACAAAGCAATGTCTCCCCCCACAAACACATTTAAAAGGCCATAGAATATGAATCAGCCTAAGACCTGGTTGCAGAGGAGCGTTTTTGCCTGGCGCCTAAAGATATACAGTGGTACCTCGGGTTACATACGCTTCAGGTTACATAAGCTTCAGGTTACATAAGCTTCAGGTTACATACGCTTCAGGTTACAGACTCCGCTTACCCAGAAATATTACCTCGGGTTAAGAACTTTGCTTCAGGATGAGAGACAGAAATCGTGCTCCGGCAGCATGGCAGCAGCAGGAGGCCCCATTAGCTAAAGTGGTGCTTCAGGTTAAGAACAGTTTCAGGTTAAGAACGGACCTCCGGAACGAATTAAGTACTTAACCCGAGGTACCATTGTATAAGGAAGGCACCAGGCAAACCTCCCTGTGGAGAGCATTTCACAAATAGGGAGCCACTGCAGAAAAGGCCCATTTTTGTGTTGCCACCCTCTAGACCTCGTGTGGAGGAGGCAAACGGAAGGGCTTCAGATGATGAACATAGAGTCTAGGTCAGTTTACCGGTATATGGGGAGAGGCAGTCCTTGAGGTATTGTGCCTGTACTGTCCTTGAGGTATTGCATGTGTTGTGATGACACAACTGTTCATGCACACCTTTTTTCTCTGGATCAAACAAAAAATGCATTTTATTCCACTACTTTTGTTCCTGAAATGTCACTTTAGGAAGTCGTATAAAAATCTGAATACCAGATGCTGAGCATGCGAAATTGCAGTAATTTTTAAGCCATGCGCAAAACTTTACTGGTTTATAGCAACACCATTGATAAAATACCATTGAGAATGATTGGCTAGGTGAAAATACTCCTATGTGGAGTAAAGTTGCAACTTTCTCCCCACTTTCCTATTATTTTAACCTAGGTGAAAAAACATTTAATTGCTACTGTGGATATTAGATATTGAAAAACATACGACAGCTGCAGCCTGTTTTTCATGTTATGCAAAGGAACACATTATCCATTTTTCCTCTAAAGTGAGTAACCCAAGTTTCAAAAGAGAAAAAGCACCTGTTAAGCATGAAAAGTGAGAAATGAGAGAAACACAATTTGCCTGCTTCTTTTGAAACTTCTGAGCTCATCAGAGGTGTACAGATTTCTTGTTTTCATGTTCCATGTGTTGGCAGCAAGCGCACTCAGGAATGGATATTTTTCAGCCAGAAAATATTGGAGCCTCACAGTCTTATGGCATGTCATGCATGCCAGTAAAATTAGAGGCTTGTCACATGTGCAAGCACGCATCTTGATTTTGGTATGATGTCACTCTGAATCACATATGTATCTGTGGGCAGAAATCCAGACCCTGTTTACTACTGATTCATAGAAACTGAAACCAAAGGACCTGTGTGTATAACAATTTCAGTGTGCATGTGAGTGAGAAGATTCTTAGCAAGGTTTACAAGACCATTCTTGAATATACTTGGTGGGAACCAGCCTTAAACATGTTTTGAGTAGTGTCACTGATTTCAGAGGATCAGCTTGTGGTTAGTCTGAAGAGAGCTAAACCTAAGCCAAGCCAGGCCATTACTTACCTCAATGCAACACAGCACCAGAATGTCAGTGGAGGAGCAAAGCTCTTCTGGAACCTGCACACTTCACACTAAACCATGGTTTAGCATGGCATGGAAATGAGGCCACTGCGACTCTTTTATACCTCATAATACTCAACACAATAATGTCAACGCAGATCAAACATGTGCCTCTTTTTAAAGCAAAGGGACGTAGTAGCTCATTATGAGTAACCAGGAAAGTGCGCACTGTTTCGGGATAATCACATTTGCTTTGAAACATGGACTTGGTGGGTACAGTGGGTACCACTGCCTTCTTGAAGTAGAACTCCTAATTTCAAGTGCCGAAGGATGATTCCAGATGATAGTTTTTAAGCAAAGGTTGAAATTTAACTTTTAGTTATTATCACTTCAATAATTCCTTTAGGAAGTGTTGCATGATTAAAGATGCACATTTCTCTTAAAGTGCACACTGGTTTCCAGTTCAAACATGTATTTCTCAGCTAATACCTGTGACTGGAAAGCTCTGGGTAGGTTTCTGGCTTTGTTTTTCTAATGCATTGTGAGTATTTGTGAGCTACTAAGCTGTCCATCAGGTTTTTGATTCCATCTAGCTCAATATTGTCTGTTCTTGACTGGTGGTAGCAATCCAGGGTCTCAGACCGAGCATCTTTCTTGTGACTTACTACTTGACCATGTTAGCCACAGCTGCAAAGAGATGAACCTGGGACCTCCTGCATTCAAAGCATGTATCCTGCCACTGTGCTATGGCTCATGTGTGTGTCTCAACTAGGTAATTCTAATTAGGAAGTTTTTGTTTATAATTATGTGTTCAGGACAAGTGAGACAAAATGGCAGAAACATTTTATAATAAATAAAAACAACACAATTTTCTCAGTATTAAAGATAGTAGTGGTCAAGTTATTTCCCCCCCCCCCATCTGCATGATAAAAAATAAATTCACTTTACTTTGAAGTCCATTGTGGCTGAAGAATTCAATGCAGTAAAAGAACAAAACTGAAAGACTGTGAGCTGAAAGGCAGCAAAACAAGAAATTCTCAACAAACGTAACAGTGGCAGAAGTGCCTTGAAAAAGGGAAGACCCATCAGAAACAGATCAGGAATGAACTTGCTGGTTTCACCCCAAATCTGTGTTAGTGCTCAAAATTCTTCTGCTGTTCTAAGGAAAAGCACTATACAAATACAAGTTATTGTAAGTGCCTATAAATGTGTTGAAATAATAGGGATAAGAATGTATGAAGCTTCCTCGAGGTCTTTTTAATGAAATCCTTTACTCCCAAGAAAATGCTGAATGCGTGGTACCAAAGCTTTGTGGTGGCTATTTTAAAATATAAAGGGAATTGTACACTGTGCGCTAATTATCACCCAATTAAGAGGAAATAGCATGTTATGAGATTCTGGAGGAAGCTTATTGAAAACGTCTGTGAAATAGTTGAAATTTGGAAAGGTCATTATGGTTTTATGCTAGGCTGGAGTACAGCAGATGCTATGTGTTGCTGTTTACACGCAAGTTATAGAAGCATTCAGAAATATTAGTTGTAGTTAGGTATGCTTTGTGCATCTGGAATTGATAGTTGCCTATGCATAGGGAAGCTAGTATGGTTGAGTGTACAATGAGTGCGCATTGATTAGTAATCCAACAGTTTGCATTTTGAATGTGAGGCTGAGGAAGAAGCAGGGTGAAAAATGTGTGCAGCCAAAACTAGCAAAGGGTCCACTGGTCTTCTGGGTCCAACACCTTTACATGCCCTGAAATGCCTTTTGGATGTTAAAAATGCAGGGATCATTTATTTTGATGTCTGTAGCAGGCTCCTAAACTTAGTTAAATCTCCATTCTGGGGAAAGCTATACCTGCTGAATATCTGCCTCTTTTGCTGCTCTGAAAAGCACAGGAACCAGCTGCATAGAACTTGTCCCCTGCATATGTGTAACAGGAGGCATCTTTCTAGATCAATGCTTTCCAAATATTTTTGCCCACGGACCAGTTGAAAATTGCTGAGAGTCTTGCGGGACCACTTAATGATATGTGAGTATGCATGGGATTGCAGTTTCTCTATGCACCGCCCACCATTATGTCAACCTATTGTTAACTGCTGGCTCTCTGTTGTTAGCTGCCCTGCCTCTGCCCTGCACTCCCCAGTGGGTACCAGTTGGTGCTGGTGAGCTCCTTGTCACCATGACAGTATCTGAAGGGGACCGCTGGTGGGCCTACATCAGATCTTAGCGCAGTGCCTTCTTGTTTACAGCAGTCATTCATATGATAAGTGAAAGTATACAAAGAGAATATGACTATTTCTAATGTATTGATATGCACTGAAGATTATTGGGACTTACTAATTAGTTTGAATCTGTAACAAAGGAGCATTGACGATGTTAGAGTGAATATTAATAAGAACAAGGCTGATAATATCCTGAAGGTGACTTCAGGACGAGTTTAGAATAGTTGAACAATCTTGTTCATGTCTACTCATAAGTAAGCACCATTGAATTCAATAGGATTTTACTCCCATCTAAATGTGTACTGTATAGGATTTGCAACCTGATTATCATTTCAGTGGTAGTTTCTGACGATGATATCAATCTTTGAGGTGTCCAGAATAATACAAAAAAGATAACATTGAATGAACTCAAAAACTTTGTTGGAAAATGCCTATAAATCTGTAATTTGGAATAATTATGTTTGTTTCCTCCCTCCCAAAAGCCAGTATTTGGAAAAATGCTGTGCCAATGTGATGAAGAGGACTAGGAATTGTAGCAATTTGGCATTTTCACATTTGGCAGCATGTTAATTATTGTGTTTTTAATTTTGTACATGAAGAAATACATAACACTTGCTTACCTCAAAGGGATAATGTGAAGTTTTATAATGCTGGCAAAATTCCCTGGAGTCCCCGAGTGAAAGCAGACAACCAAACTGTTGTTGTTAATAATAAATAAATAAAAGGAAAAGATAGAATATGACAAGCAGCAAAACGAAACAAAAAAATCTCTTCTTCTCCAGGTGAAAAAAGTGCATGCACCAAAAAAATCAGTTCAAAGTTAGGTAGGCATTTGCTTATCAATCGCCACATTTTTATATAATTGAAGAATTGCATGATACACACTAGCCATCCCCTTTTTTTCTTCCGAAGATCCCGTGTTACATTTTAAGTCATAACAGTGGATCAATATTTTTTATATAGCCTTAACAATAATAGGAATTCCCTATTGTGCAGCCATAAAAACAAGACATTTTTCTGTCTATAAACCTTGCCTGTCTGTTTCCAGTAGCGTCAAAGCGCTAATGCCTAGAGATGATGTGCTCTGGGGTAGTAAGTCAACAAGTTAAAAGTCCACCAAAGAGATGTCAAGCGCTTGTGTGTGAATTATGGGTGCTGCATAAAACAGCAGTTCAATAAAAAGGCAGCCTGCTTCTTCATTTGGAAGAATGGGGACTGTCCACTCTTGTACCCTGCCTGTATTGCTTAGATTGCAGCCAAAGTCTGTCTTCTTCCTTGAACCAGTAGCAAGTACAGTCAGTGCTTCTGTATCTGAAAACAAAGTACTCTATGCAAGTTGGGAAACATATGAGAGTGGTGAAGGTGGCATGCACTGCCAGAATTGGCCCTGTCTCTGTAAACTGTTAGTTACCCATTTTCTGCATAGCTACAAGGATCCTACACAGTCTTCAGCTGTTCATTCCCTGGCCTATTCATGCACCCAGAGAAGCAGTAGAACCAGCCAGACTGCTAGCATCAAAAGTAGGACATTCACATGCTCAGGGACTAGTAGTAATGGTCTGTTCCTGTGCTGAATGTTCCCACCTAATGTTTTCACTGTGAAGGGTGCCTAAAAGTAGCCAGTGATTGTGCATGTTGCACCGCCTTGGGGAGATCATTCCATGGGCAGGAAGCCACCCCTGAAAAGTCCCTTTCTTGTGTTGCCACTATCTGCACCTTCTTTGGAGAAGGCACACAGAGAAGGACATCAGATGATAAATGCAGAGTCCTATTGGTTCATGTGGGGAGAGGTGGTCCTTGACTTACTGAGGTCTTGAGCTACATAAGGCTTCATGGGTCAAAACCAGCACTTTGAATTGAGCCTGGAAAACCCCTTTCTCTCTTTCAAAAAAGGGCATGCTTCATTTATGTGTAGCGTGTGTTGTGAGACAATCACCACCACCATCATCAATAAAAATAATAAAAATAAAAATAAGTAGCAGCAACATTTTAAAAATATTTTGTTTGTTTATATACAATGCAGATTTAATCACTTCAAACTCATATGATTTTGATTTTCAGCCCTAATAACAATCCAATGTTGCCTCAGCATTGACTTAACCTTATTGTTTCTAGCTTAAGATCACACTGGGGTGGGATGAAGTTTGTAAAATCCCAGGTAAGTTGCAAGTATTTTTTTTTTTTAAGCCCACTTTTAGTGACAGCTAAATCCCTAAAAGTTGGCCTCATTTCCTGAGCTCCCCATGGCTTGAAAGTGCTGTGAGGCAGCAGTTGGCGAATTTTGATAAATGTTTCAGGCATGCCAGTGGACATTATTAGGTGTCATCAGGCACCTGGCAAAATATCGTAAGGGTCTGCCGCGTGTCAGTGACGGTTGTAAATAAGCAGAGATGCATGACAGGTTCTACATTTAACGGCCAGAAAACACACACCTTGGATGTGCTAATGCACAAGACACAGCAGAGTGCTTTAGCACATGGGGATTTGTGCACATCCTGGCTGTCAAGCACACTTCCTGAAGTGGATTTTTCAAGGGACTATAAAATGACTTCTCCGGAAGCTTTATTTGTATATTGAGGGATAGTAAACATGATGCCCTCCAGCCAGCATGGTCAATGGTTGTAGGTCACAATACCTGGAGGGACACCAATTTGGCTAGCCAAGGATGGTGGATTTGGGAGGGAAGGAGTAGAGCTCTGGTCTCTGAGATGGTTCCTTTAAGAAGGAAGTAAAGAATGGTGGCGTCACAAAACCTCGACTCTCCACTCTTAGGAATTGGGCTTCTAGCAAGTTATTAAACCACAATTTTTTTGCACATGCCTTTTTAGCTTCTGGGTTGGCTCCTTGATGCCGTGATTCCACCTAGTTACTGGGCCCTAAGGCAGCATGTTTTTACTCATGACCTATGTATATCCTTTTGAGCCTTCGTCATGGTGTTTCTATCTGAATGCTGTTGGTGCAGGATGGAAAGGAGAAAAAGGGTCAATCGAGTCATTTATATATTTAATGCATGCATATACATATACACATTGTGTGTGTGTGTCTGTGTATTAGTGCAGAATTATAGTATACAGTAAATATAGATTTACAGACCTGGATTATACCCTTCCCCCCTTTTAAACTCCTCAAAGGGTTAGATCCAGACTTTCGTGTTCTGCAAATGATGTGGCTCCTTCCATCCATGAAATGCGTTTGATCCAGGACTGGGATCCCCGTGGCTGAAGGGAGAAAGAAGA
Source organism: Podarcis pityusensis (assembly GCF_964106645.2). Taxonomy (NCBI): domain Eukaryota; kingdom Metazoa; phylum Chordata; class Lepidosauria; order Squamata; family Lacertidae; genus Podarcis; species Podarcis pityusensis. Next base: position 101,685,466 of record NC_138028.1, on the reverse strand, counting down.
GTGACTTTTACCAATTTATCCCCCCGTCCTCCCTCAACCTGCTTCCTGCACTCCAAAAACCAGCTCTAAGAGTCTCCGAACCCTCCTAGGAGCAGATTTTCATAGACAAGCAGCAACCCCAGAATGAAACTCTGCTCAGGCGATGCTGCTGTTGCTGTTTTACTCATAGAGTAATCTATGAAGAAACCCTTAATTTCAGTTTTCTCAGCACAGGAATCCTTCTTTGGCATTTAAAACCTTACTGCTTTACTGAAGCATGCTAGTTGTCCAATTATTGTAAAAATGTTTTACACTGAAAGGTATAAATGCATAAAATACAACACAGGAGTAACAAAAGTCAGTTTTCTGTAAATACAATATATTTGTGAAACTTCCTGAAGCAGGCCTAGCTTCTCTGCGTTTCTTGAAATAACACCTTGTACCCCTTGCACAAGGTGTGTACCCTTGTACAATCTGTGTTTGTTTAATTTTCTCCAAGGAAATATCACTGACACATTGCGGCCCAATATGCTATTTTCTGCTGGTTTGTCATCACTGCAGATAGAGCTTGTGAAGTACATTGTGTATAGAAAATCAAAGGGAGTAAGAAAACGTTAAGTTTATCAGTAAGCCTTGTTATTGAGTTATATTATATTATATTATATATATATATATATATTAGCTTGTTATATTAGTCTTCACCCTTTGCATCTGCTTTGTTTTATCTTTAACTTGAATTTTTAAAAAATAAAATGTAAAGGTGTTTTTTTAAAAAACCCCCCGAAAAGTGTCTGTTTTGCCAACTCTTATCTGTGCCTTGATAGCTTCCTTAATCTTCCATTGTGTAAAAGGCTTGCATCCGCATTTGGGCATTTTCGCACATTGCAGAATTGTTCGCCCTGGAATGAACTTGCATGGACTGTAGGGGCTGATTCTTTTGAAAGCAGCAAACATGGGGTAAGATGCTTGGTATGTGTGTGTTTCTGGTTTAGCACATCACAGAGTTGGTCCTAGGAGTCTCTGCATTGAATTGATCTGAGACCTGTGCTGCTGTGTACGAAAGTAGTGCTAGAGGCTTGGTTGTGAATTATTTTGGCCCTGAACAGCATTCTCTACTACGGCTGTTGCCCATTAATACTATTCCTGCAAGGAAGATGGAAGAAGGAGCAACTTCCTTTATATTGAGCTCCGGTAGGGGTGAATTCATAGATGCAACATTTACCAAGAAGTGTTAGTGATAAGCTTCAATGCCTAAGGGACAAAATCCCTTCTAAAACAAACTTTGGCTTGGAGTTCAGGAACTATTGATCTGCCATACTGATAACTAACCGGAGGCACTTTAGTTCTAGCATCTGCCTTGGTTGGGATTGGTGAGAAGTGTACTAATTTTTCGTAAACTGACCAAGACTGTGAATAGGCACTTGGAGAGCTTTATGAGATGTCAGAAGGTTGGAGGGAGTAGTAAAAACAATGTTACTAAGGCAAAATGATTTTTCCATTCAGTGTATTCTATTCTTCTGTTACTACACTTATTTGCTTTATAGCCAAATAAAAGTACTATATTTTTGAAAAACAACAACTACACTAGTAAAACTACCCAAGCTGTGACTGTACACATTACCAGCTTAAAATGCAGTTAGGTCATTCTTTTTCTCAATTTGGATCAAATCTGGTTTGGGGAAAAACACATCAAAAGTCAGTATTTCAGGAACGACAGAATGGATACAAGATAGATTGTGACTACTGTCAGGTGCACACTGCTTGCCAAACCAGTAGTTGGAGCAATCTGGATGCAGAGTGTACAGAGCATCACTCACAGGAGTGTTTTAAGATGTTTTGGAAGTTACACCTATTAATAGGCAGGCTCCATGTTCTGTGTTAGCTGGTTTCCACACCATCTTCAGAGGTAACCCCATGCATTGGAATAGACTAGTCCCATATGATCTGTACCCCAGATGATCTAATGAGGCCATTTACTGCATTCCACCACTTGCAAAGGCCACATTAGATTTTCTTTTCCATACAGCCTTCACACTCTGTCTTTCAGTTTTACTCTTTCTAAACCTTTTGATGTTGTATTGTATTACTGCATGACTAATGTTGTTCAATTATATTTTTCTATTTTTACAAACTGCTATGACACTTTGGGATGAACAAAATAGAAATATTTTAAATAAGTAATAAATAGCAGACATTCTTTTATAAGATTCTAATATATGCATTAAATTAAGTAAATTGCAAATTTAATAGGGTATCAGAAAATTTTCGGTTTATTTAAGTTTGCATGTTTATAAATAAGAAGTATATTCGTTGCTAGATTCCTGAAGAATAGTCTCAGCACATAAAAACAAATAGCCTATAATGCAAAGTATTGTTTCTGATACGTAGTCTTTGTGTCCAGCAATCTTTGTTAATAAATTTCTCCACGCTTAAGGTTTGTTCAAGAAATAATTAGCACAATGCTATCTAGGTTGCTTTTGAAAGCTTGTCAAAATAATTGATTCAATCTTCTCTCTTTAACACAACCAGAGGTATACAGAGAGGGTTTCGTGTCATCTTTTGTCTAATATTTGAGTGATGATATTGCTCAGATCTTAGTTTCTCCTAAACAGGAGACACTATAATGTAGAAACCAGCCTGTGAATTTAAAAGAGTATCATGTTGGAATTTTTAGTAATATAATTGAATATAGATTTCTAATCTAATCTAGTCTCTTGAATATATATTTTTTTGCTCTGAAAAGTTTATACTGTGATATATATATATGTATAATGGCCCAAACAACTACAGGGTTCTTCATATATATATGGGGTTATTCATTGCTTGTCTTCTGGATATTTAGGTGCATAGATTGCTTTGATTTTAAAATTGTGTACAATTCCAATTTCTATAGAATTTTTGAAAACCAGATAAAATTTGTGTCTTTCAAGATAAGTCTGATGTGCAATTATTAGACACAAGATACCCAACGTTCATGATCCTATGTATGCTTACTTGTGTTCAATGTAACTTACTCCCAGGTAAATGTGTACAAGGTTATGCAGAAACATAAACCCCATTCATATAAACAGAACTGCTTATAAGCGTGTACTGTGTTCCCTTGAATTCAGTAGGACTGCCTTAGATCATACCATATTTGTATCATTAGCAAACAAAATATTAGCTGGAGCTGGCTAGAACTTAAGATCTAGTGAAAATGCTACAGGACACAGTTTTTCCATATGTCCAGGCCTAAATGTCTGAGATTATCAAATAGTAGGCTATTATTACCAGACTGATTCTTTTTCTATAATAGGGAAGTAGCTAATAACATCTTCCCCTGTCATGTTTAAAATATCTCAGAGTGGTTATAGAACTAATAGGTGTGGTAATGGGAGATGTAACACTATTTTTAATCTAACCTCTTTCATCCAGTTAAATCTAATGTGAGCCACTGAGGTCATAGGAATTGATAATCTTGTACTATTAAGAGTTGAAAACAAGATTCTTTGAGATGCGAGCATGACCTGAATGAAATGCGGGCAAACATCCCATCAGCATTATAGTCACATGTGGAACCATAAATACCACTTTAATAATACTGTTTATTGACAAGTGGTTTCCAAAGCTTTGAAATCAAGCAGGAAGTCTGAATCTTTCTTTTTATTTATTTTTAAAGGTGGTAACTTTGAATTTAGAATCCAAAGTATTTGATATAGATGCTATACATGATGAACTGTACATGTTTAAAGCTGTGCTATTTCAGGATGACTGTACTGTCTGGTCTGTCAGTGCTTGCAGTACCACATAGTCTAACTACTTCAAATTCCTTAGTTTGGTAGCTACCTTAAAAGTTTTGGTGAATTAGGACTGCGTACACACCAACCTATTTGTACTATTTGTAGTACAAAAGTGCAGTTTTTCCTGAATCCAGAATTGTTCATGCTTCTCCTCTACATGTTGCTATCAATGTAAGGTAAAGGGACCCCTGACCTTTAGGTTCAGTTGTGGCTGACTCTGGGGTTGCGGCGCTCATCTCACTTTATTGGCCGAGGGAGACGGCATAGTGCAGCTTCCGGGTCATGTGGCCAGCATGACTAAGCCGCTTCTGGCGAAGCAGAGCAGTGCACTGAAACGCCATGTACCTTCCTGCCGGAATGGTACCTATTTATCTACTTGCACTTTGTGCTTTCGAACTGCTAGGTTGGCAGGAGCTGGGACCGAGCAACGGGAGCTCACCCCGTTGTGGGGATTCAAACCGCCGACCTTCTGATCGGCAAGCCCTAGGCTCTGTGGTTTAACCCACAGCGCCACCCGCTTCCCCTATCGAGTCTAATTCCTGTCAACAACAAGGGTAGGTGGGGATGCTTAATATGTTTTCAAAACCCTCCACCTTGATTAGGTTATCCATGCCTTTTCCTCCCTGCACATGCCTCAGGCGGATGAAGAAGGAAGTGGTGGTTGAGATCTCAGTATATGCCCCCACACAACATCTTGTGCAGGTGTGCATAAACCCTCAATTACCAGGACTGCCTACATCTGTTTTCATTTGTTCTCAACTGGACATATTGTGGGGTAACGCAGAAAAATCTTTTATTTTTGATATGGAATCAGTCTCTTCAGAAGTGCCTTTCTGGAGAAAAACAACAACAACCAATCACAGTACATCTAGATTGTGTGTGCGGCATGTAGAAAAAGAAGAAGAACTCAGTCTCCATTGATTCTAGAATGTAATGTGATGTGTATGTAGCCTGAGACAGAGAGGGGTTCCGGCAGCTATGGAGGTGCCTTGTTTTTTGTTTGCTGAGCATGGCTGCTTCAACACACAGATTGCTCTTGCAATTCTTTGAGCCTTGCTTTTGCTTTTCTGTGATGGCTACTTGCCTTGGGCTGAACTTGTCAACAGAGCTGACATGTAAGGCTTATCTGTACAACTACTTGGGAAATTGTCAATGTGCATCTGGGACACCTCTGACCCATAATCAATATCCTGGAGACTTTTTCCTAGTTCTCTTGACTATTTCTATGGAAATGGCGCTGCTGTGGTCCTTGCTGGCACAGTCTACATGCAGGTCTGATGTGGGAGTATGATAGTACCTACCTTTTCCTTTTGGATGTTCCCTCTCTCACCCCTGGTGTTTGAGCTAAAACACTGAACTAAGTGGAGTGCAGATAGGCTTAGGTTGGGGATTTTTCCGGTTGGATCCAGAGTTTTCATTAGTGGAATTGCCCTGGAAGGTTGCAGAACACTGGGGACTGTAGGAAGGGAAATTGAAGAAAACAGTCTATCTTTGTGGTAATAATAATAAAAAAAATAAATTTTATTTATACCCCGCCGTCCCCAGCCAAGGCCGGGCTCAGGGCGGCTAACAAGCAATAATAAAAAGAAGTTGAATGAATACAGCTTAAAAACAAGATTAAAATACAACATTAAAACATTGAAACATTAAAACATTAATTATTAGCTTCTACTAGAACTCAAGGCCTTCTACAGAAAGAAAGTGCATTTCTGTTTTGGGGCATTCTGGATCCAGCATCGAAAAGTGTCAATGGGAAAACTAGAGCTATTTTTAAAAAATGTTGTATATAATATACAGTGTATACATATGTATACCCAGGGAGAGAGAGAGAGATACTTTGGCTTGAAACCATTTTTTTGCTTTCCCATAATTTGAAAACAAGTTTAATTTATGGCATGAAATTATAAAGGCCATTAGTGTCTTTGCATAGTTCAAAAAATTAAAGCAGCTGAGATATGGAGGTTTAAAATGTAGCTACTCTGCATGCACATTAACAACTTTTCTTTAAGGATTTATATCGCCATCGGTTCTGTTTCATGCATAGTGTAATACACAGATTTTATAGCATGTTACTTTTAAAATATGTAAAACTCCAGTAGGAGTCATTATGCCTTGTACTATAAGGTGTCTGTAGATTAATGGTCACTGGGACATTTTTATATTACAACTTTCAATTTCCTGATGTTGCAGTTCAAGTGTGGAGTATACACGTGTGTGTTTGTGTGTGTGTGTGTGTGTGTGTGTGTGTTCAGATAGAAATGGTTCCTTTATACCATGGGTAGGCAAACTAAGGTTCGGGGGCCGGATCTGGCCCATTTGCCTTCTAAATCTGGCCAGTGGATGGTCTGGGAATCAGTGTGTTTTTACATGAGTAGAATGTGTCCTTTTATTTAAAACACATCTCTGGGTTATTTGTGGGGCCTGCCTGGTGTTTTTACATGAGTAGAATGTGTGCTTTTATTTAAAATGCACCTCTGGGTTATCTGTGGGGCATAGGAGTTCATTCATTTTTACCCCCAAAATATAGTCTGGCCCCCCACAAGGTCTGAGGGACAGTGGACCGGCCCCCTGCTGAAAAAGTTTGCTTACCCCTGCATACAGTATGTTCATGTGAACCATTTTAATTTGGCTTCATTGTCTGCTTTCCATAGTACTGTGAATACGTTATGAAGCTCTACAGGAGTGAGACTGTGGCCGTGTGGCTGGCACAAGGCAAAATTTGCTGCCAATCCACTGGTTCCACTCAAAGAGCTGCCCCTGCTGCCAGCTCATCCCAGCCTTGTGTAGGAAAGCAGCAGCAACTCTGGCATTGGGATGGGAGCTATGTGGCTCCACCCCACCCCACATTCTGCTACTGGAGAAACTGTGTCTGTCAAATACCTTCCTATTAAAAATGGGGTGAAATCTACCCTGAGCGTGCTTTTCATTGCAGAAACAATACAAAAGCAAACAAACAATTCAATCCTCCTAATTGATTGTGAGCTGCACAGTAGTATACAGTGTCCCCAAATTTCAGCCACTTAACCATTTACAGTTTTCTTTCTTTTTTGGGGGGGGGAGTGCCAGGGGCAAAAAACAATAATAACCACCCAATATATCTTGATTTTTGCCACTTGGGTACATTTCCTCCAGTTAATGTGTTAACTAAATGAGGGGGAAATGCCCCATGCAGCAAGCACTTTTTTAAAAAATAAAAATTTTCAAGCAAAAACTGACCCAGAGAAGCAGACAAGTGCACTTGTTTTGGCACATCACATGTTTCTTTATTCTACTATGCTAAGACACATTGTAAGTCACCTTGGTGTAGAAAACTACTTCAGAAATATGTATCTTGTCAGGTTTTGCTTTTGCTTTTTGCTTTTCCTGGTAGATTTGGTGTGCGCATAGTGCTTATGCATGGTTTAGCAGTCTGTACACAAGCAAGAAAGAGCCCAAATGAAGTGTTGGGTTTCAGCATCCCCCCAATTCCTGCTGAGTTGTTTCACTTTCAAACAAGTTATGGCTACTGACCCATCTGAAGACCACTTGTATACTCTAATGATGATGGAGCCTGTGGCCTGTGCAATGCTGCTGCATTAAAGGAGTTGTCGTCCAATAACATCTGGAGGACCACGGTCCCCTTGCTGTTTGTCTGCCCTGGCAGGCAGTGGCTTTTCAGGGGTTCAGACGGTGCTTTTGTCAGTTCTACCTGGAGGTGTCAGGAAGCAAATCTGGGCTGGTTTGCATGTAAAACATATACCACTGAGCATTGGCTCTCCCCCAGTTCTTCTTCAATCCCTCACAGAAGAACATGATGGTCACTCCAGATAAATTCCTCAAATTGTAAAGCCTAAGGTAATGAACTCAAACAGTTATCTGTCATGTAAGCTGAATTGCTTTTTAAACTGAATTGCAGCTTAAATGTTACTTATATTGTGTCAATGCGTGGGAAAATATATATAATAACTGGAACTTGTTTAGAAAGACTGGGAAAAGTTGGTTGTTGGCTGTAATTTGTACATAACTTGCCCAGAAAGAAACTTTATCATTTTGTCAAAACAGTGTGATCTCCCCCACCCCCAATTTACTGTACCTACGCTACTATAGTCTCCTTTGAACATGTATATAGCTGTTCAAAATATATGCTCATTATACTTTTATTAGTCATATTTTACCACATTTGTTAAAATGCAGTTGCAGCGTTTATTAGCTGGGGTTTCCATGAGAAATGACAAGCATGGTTGGTAACTGAAATTATTTTAGTAAACATTTTGGTGGGGTTTTCTTCCCCATGGTTCTGTATTTAAAACTGGGTGAAGAGAGGAGGTGGCATAAAAGCAAGCAAATATCATGGTAATACCTATTTAATTTTGAGTTGGCTGTATGTACACATACACTTTTTGTTTGTTTGTATTTAGATATGTTTGTTCCTCTAAGTAGTGCAATGTGTATGTCAGATCAATGAAAGGTTTGTGGCAGAGAGAGATGTTATGTTTTGTACCTTTGGTTGAGCAAATTTCCCTTGTGTGGGCCTTTAACCATCACTAGAACCATTCCTGAAACTCAATACTTTTGTTTCCTATAACCAAAGAAATTATCTACCTATGGAATATATTAACTGTTGCACCCTGTATTTTTCATGATTGCTAAAATGTTTTGTTGGAAGGACTTCTAAATACAATATGTAACTTACACTGCCCATTAGGTCACCGTAGGGGGGCTAACTATGGCTCTGTGATTTGAGCTAGGTTGACATCTGTGAAACCACATTTATTAATGTACATATGAAAGAGTAAGTGCATTTTCTTTAATAAACCCTCAGCAAATTGAATGAGATTTTTTTATTTTGTATGTATGCTTTTTAAAAAAGACAAACCAACCAACAACTGCAATTTATTATTACTTGCATAGCTTATGTGATCTGTGAAAGATGAAAACTCTTGCTATTTAATATTTTTTGTAAGTTTCAGAGAAGAGTAGAAATTTAGAGTGATATGTATGAATGCATGGATTTGGACAAGATAAAGATGGAATACTAAAATAGAGCTTAGCATTAGGTGCCTGAGCCAGCACAAGTCTCGGGCTCATGTTGTCTCCCATCCCAGAATTCTGAATCTGTAAGTGAAAATCTCTCTTGAACCCAAGCTCTAGTTTGAAAATACTGGGACTGTCACAGTTGTAGCCTTTATCTTAGGAGTCAAATCCATATTTTTTACTATGGCAGTGTTAACTATACTTGCTGCCTCGGTTACATTTTAGAAACATACTTCAGAAATTCTAAAAATGAACAAGTAATTCTAAAAATGAGCAAGTATTTCTGACACATTTGCTTTAGGACAGTCTCTTTAAAGCAGGGGTCAGGAACCTCAGGCCTATGGGCCAAATGCACCCCCTGGTCTCTTTGTACAGTCCTCTAAACTCTTCTTAGTCCAGTCCCACATTTTACCGGTTTTTCTGCAAGAATATCATGGGGAACTTTGTCCAAAACCTTACTGAAATCAAGATAGACTATGTCCACAGCATACCCCTGATCCACCAATCTTGTAACTCTATCCAAAAAAGGAAAAGGAAAAGGAAAAGGAAAAGGAAAAAAATGAGCTTCATCTGGCATGACATGTTTTTGAGAAACCCATGCTGGGTATTAATAATTATAGTATCCATTTCTAAGTGCTCACAGACCAACCATGTAATTATCTGTTCTAGGACCTTTCTTTGTATTGACCTCAAACTGATCGGTCTGTAGTTACCTGGGTCTTCATCCCCCCCCCTTTGAAGATTTGGACAGCGTTTGCCTGCCTCCAGTCTGCAGGGTCACGTGTTCTCCAAGAATTCCCAGAGATTATAGACAGAGACTGAGATTATATCCGCAAGCTCCTTTTGTACCCTTGGCTGCAGCTCATCAGGCCCTGGAGATCTGAATTCATGTAAAGTAGCTAGGTGTCCCCTTATCCTCTTACTCCACATCGCTGTTCCAGGGCAGAGAAATTCTAGAAATTTCTCATATTGTCTGATAGGTCAAAGTGTGGACAGGTGATGCTCAAGTTGCTGTGCCTTCTCTTCCATAAAGGCAACCAGCTTGAACTTGCTGCAAGTGTAGTTTTGCACATTCTCGGGGAGGAAGACAAACATGGCACAGGTGTTGCAAGTCACTGCAGCATCTCCCTCGCTGTTCATGTCACATCTGTGGCTCTGTCCCATTACGCCTCTGGCCTCAGTGTGTGATGTGGCACCTGGAAGGTTTGTTCATGAGGAAACATGGCCTCTGGCTGAGAAAGGGTTCCCCCTCTCTGTTCTAAAGGAAGGACCTTGTACAACAGTCCTTGGAAGATGGTAATGATGATTTGTTTTAAGATGTCAAATTTAATATACAACCCTGCATAAGTTTATTCTCAGACATACTTGCTTACAGTAGCTTCAGCGCTGGTAGCAGTATAACTGCTGTAAATTTTCTTTAGTTGAATGAAGAATTTTCTGACATGTCGTGCTGTCAGTATAGTTTGTGATAGTTCTGATGTTATCAGTAGCAGAACATTCTGGAGGTCCATCATAAAATACAAATTTTATGGAGACCCAGGCAGATGGGTGGGGTATAAATAATAAAATTATTAGTATTAGTATTAGTAGTATTATTACATGCTTATTTACACAATTATCATAGGCAGAAATGAACACCATGTGCATTCTAGGCATCTGTGAAGTTGCCAGTTGTATTTGACATGTGAAAATCTTTGGTTCCTCAAAAGAGAAACCAGTCAAGGACACCTGGTGGCTCCAAAAATGAGCCATTAGTGACCTATGAAATGTCCTTTATGTACTGTTTCCTGGTCCCTCCCTCCACATAGCTCATCTATACCTAATATTTGTATTTTGTCATTTTCTTTTTACTACCTCTACCCCAGTGCTAGCAAAAACTGTTTCCAAGTTTACTGAAAATCTGCATGTTCAAAGCAGTATAAGGCAGGCATTGTGTTGATTTTATCAGGAGACTTTTATGTGCAGAGTTTATGATTTATTTTTATTTATTCCATTTCTGAGTTGCATTTCCCACTTACCAGGAGTGCCCATACATAATATATAATTGTTCTGGTATAGAACCTAGCTTGCTTTTATTTGGTTCTGTCTCAAAAGTGTTGTGTATTTTGACTTTAGCTTAAAAATATATACTGGTCTGGAATAAGCTTTCGCCAACATTTTTTGTCCTGTGCCTATTTAAATTTTTTTTTTTTTTATGTTGGAAATAGTGTTCATGATCAGAAGCAGATACACTGTTTAAGTATTGGAACAAAAGGTGGAAGTTTTCAAAGAACAGAATGCTGCTGCCTGTATCCTGTTCACGGAGGAGCTGACCTGTATTTGAATATCAAGGTTCTTAGCAATGTACCTTCTTGGGGGCTGGGGTGTGTGTGACTATGATGTAATGCAGAACAGTGAATTTTTCAAGCCGCACAGTGATGCACTCCTGAGAATGGAACCAAGCCATTAGTACATCACGGAGAATTGCTGATTCCAAAGAGACACCCTTGAGAGAGGAAGTACTGTAATGAGAAAGCAGCAATGTTGTTCTAATATTTGTTGTTTCCTTTGAAATGGCTAAAATACCTGAAATGATTTATACCTAATTGAGCTTTGCATTCCATCTGATAGGGTAAATGTTCTCAGGCCATTTATCATCGGTGGCTTTTCAAGATCTCCTAGGAGTACATGGTGTATATTTACCTTAACTTGGCTAGGTCAAGGGAAATAGCTTTTTTTAAAACAAAACAAAACAAAACACCAAAGCAAAACAAGAATAATACATGATACCATATGAGATTGTAGGAAAACTAGAAACACAGTGCTGGCATAATTTACATACTTTTATCCTGCCACCCTTGTTGCTAATACAAATATGTCACATAACTAGTTAAAATGTGTGGATTAATACTACTGCTACAACTAATAATAATAATAATAATAATAATAATATACAATATTAATTTGTACAGGTTTTAATTGCTCCTGAGAATGTGCGTGGCTTGGTGGTGGGATGAGAACATGTATTTCGATCCAGTTCTGCTGTTAGTTGTGTCTGGGATTGAAAGAAATGTGGATCTCATCCTTAATGCCCATGGGGAACTTGCACTTACGTTCTCAAACGACAGGCGTATACTGCATCTAAGAACTGAAACCGAGGAAACTTTCTAAATCAGTTTCTGATGTGGCATGGTACAGTGTGGTGGTCTGCTGTTCAAAAAGCATGTATCGGGGTCAAGGCTAGCCTAGGACATTTTGCCACTTGTCCTGTACCCTGCTATATTTATATCCTGCCTTTCCTCCAGGGAGATCAAGGTGGCACACATCATTCTTTCCCTGCTATGTCTTATCCTCACAACAACTCTTTGAGAAAGGTTAGGTGGAGAGTGAGTGGCCCAAGACTACCTAGCAGGCTTCATGGCACAATTGGGATCTGAATCTAGGTCTCTCCAGACCTAATTCAACATCATCATTGGCATCATCATTTTCTTTAGTGTTTGGAGCGCAGGTAGGGAACCTGTTCCCCTCTAGATGTTTTTGAACTGCAACTCACATGATCCTTGACCACTGGTTATGCTGGCTGGGGCTGATGGGAGTTGGCTCTTTTAGCTTCTTGTCAATCAGATTAAGGTATGATCTGTTGCCTGAAAAGAGTCAATGATGCGTCATATACCCATTCTGCACAGGGCAGCATGTCCTCCTCTTTGGAAAAAGGAGAGAATAATTCTTAATTAAAACAGCAAGGATAAGTGCACGGACTTACATGAGAATCATAATCAAAATACACACACTATCATTTTTGCCACTTAGCAGCATCCAAACATTGTCTCTAGCTTTTGAGCCTTTTTAGCACTCGTCACAGACTATTCTGCTTTCTCTTTTTTAGAGGGGGATGTTGTGTTGTGTTTGTTTGTTTGTTTGTTTCTGCCTTGGTTTTGTATGTCAGCTGCCCTGTGGCTGAGAGTGTGAACAACCTTCTTAAAGTGTACAATATTGTTCTGTTCCAGCTAGTTTGATGTAATAATGTATTTTGCATCTCCTCTAGGGGCTGAAAATGTCACTTAGTTCTGCTCCCAGCCTTCTGTAGCTTTAAGTGTAGATGTCCTTGGGGTTGAAGACTCAGCCTGGGTTTCCTTGGGCTGCCCCTAGTCAGATTTCTTTTAGTCATCTTTCCATATTGCCTTTAGTATGAAAGATTATTTTGGTTGAACTGTGCTTGAAATGTCTTCCAGTTTTTACGTACCATCAGTCACAGGGCAATCTGTATTAGAAAACAAATGTGCGATATTTTGAAGAAACAGCAAGCACCAACTTAAAAATAAATGTATATTTTAAAGTAATCTGCTAAGTTAAAAGCCTAAACATTTTCAAGCACATGCATGTATGACTGAACTGTTAATTGTAACCTAAATTTTAATGGAATGTGACTTTGATTAATAGATACTCTCCTTTTTCCATGCTTGCAATTTTAATTAGTCTTTTTTAAGTTAAACTTATTAATGAAACAAAAAGATTGAATCCCTTTAAAATTGAGCTCACTGGCTGAGCTCTTGTAATGTGGTTCCGCTTTTATCATGATCCTATATGACACATTTTTAAATGAAATAATTATAATGTAGGCTTTATTAATATGGCTTTTTTTTTTTTTTTTGGTAGAATCCTGGGCAACTTTGGAAATGTATAGGAGAATGAGCGTTTTGCTGATTGAAGCTTTTTATGGAGGTTCACACAGGCAGCTAGTAGATCTCCTAAAAGAAGAAATAGAAGACTGTGTCCTATTTACTCTCCCTGCAAAGAAATGGCATTGGAGAGCAAGGACTGCAGCACTCTACTTCATGCACGCTGTCCCAGCCAGCAGGGACTACAGGTAAGGCGAGCTATGGATACCTTCATAACTCCAGATCTTGAATTTCCGTATTTACTCATATACAGTTCAGCAACCTTTCTGTGGAACTGAGATCACGTAAGGTAGGTGCCTTAGATACATGAGAACGTTTCCACTTTAAATCCCAGGCATTTCCAGTTGCTCAGAGCCAACTGTGTTCTACAGACGGTGATGTGAGAGAACAGATGCCCTTGTGAGTGGTCATGCACCATGATAAAACCAGTGCCACCATGCCGTAAAGACATAGCTCTGCATATAATTATGTACACATGGGGTGAGATCCAAAAAGCTACTTTTAAGGATGCCCGGTGGTGTGGGATTTAAAAGCAAAACAAAACTCTGCGCAGTCAAGTCTCATGCTCGTATCACAGTGTACTCTTGAAAAGGTAGGTGAGTTGCTTTCCAGAAACACACACCAAAAATTCTGCATGTCCAAGGCAGCTAACTGCTTGGTTCTTTGGTCACTGGCTGTACGTGTATTCTGCCTAGCGACAGACACGGATCAAAGAGCAGCCCTGGACTGCGTAACTGCTTGTCCAGAGAAAGTGTCCAGATTAGGCAATGGACTTGTCTCCTGGGCACAGCGACCACTCGCTTATCCCTCTTCCAATAAGAAGCTTTATTCTGACAGAATGCTGTGAGGTGGGCTAGGTTTCGAATGAATGACTTCCATAAAGTCCAACAATTAGTGAGGTCTTCTCGGTTCAAAACTAGCATTCTCTCTGCAACACAACGCTGGCTTTGGGCAGTCTTGTAGGTAGCACAGGAAGCCTTTTAGCAAACTGGAAAATTGTTTCATGTTCATTGGGAACACACTCACCGAGCAAGCTAATAAATAATCACGGTTTTCAATCCTAAATTTATTTGGCTTTTCTAAGCCCCTAATAAGGGGCAAATAAATTAAATATGTAAGGACGGACTCTTTCTCAATTGTCTTTCCTCACACTTGGATTTGTTTATTCTCCAGATAATTCCCACAACTAAGGGATAAGAACGGTTTCAATAGATTGACAGCATTTGGTGGGATTGGTTTTTTCAAACCCAAACTTCCCCAGTGGACTTAAGCAACCAGCTCCATGAGCTGCGTCGTGTGAATCTAAGTTTAATTTTATGCCACGTTGAAGTATTTGCTGTGCATTTTGACTATGTGGAGTAAGTCCATTTTTTAGCATTTAAAATAAAGCCCTTTAAATATATTTTATTTTATCTCTGGCTTTTCCTTGGCTGTTCTCTGCTTCTTCTTATTGCATCTAAGCTGCCAGTCTGGAACAACTTTTCAGAGGGGGAAAAAATTGTTCTGCCTGAGGTGGTTGAATGTGGGTTTTGCTTTGCTCGACTTCGAAACAATCCTATTTTGTAGGAGTATGTATGACAAACTATTATGTAAATTTTTTTCTACATCACAACCACATCCTCCAACGCATTGCAATGTTATCTCAGCTCCTTCAAGGTCAGCAGCCCAAGCTGTCCAGCGCTCGCTGTATTAAGCTAATCAGACATAACTCATAGCCATACACTTCATTAGTTTAACGTACAGTTACATTGACCTGAGATAACTGAATTCCAATTTGTCAAATAACCTACATTTTAACAGAAAGTACTAGAAGCTTAAAAACTGATTCAAAGTTAGCAAATCTGTCATGTACTTATGTGCAATGTAACCTTCATAAACACCAACTAAATCTACGCTTAACCAATACAGCATAATGAGGAGGTGATGGCCCTGCTGTTGCTATTGGTATCTGATCACAGAGAAAATAATTCAGAGAGTTTTATATAGGTGCAGGTTCAATAGGAATGTACGGCGCTGGTAATCCAGCCAAAATTAAGCAGTTGAAAGTCCCATTGATTTCAGTGGGAGAATTAAGCATATGCTGTTAATACTAATATTCTAGCGCTACTACTAATGTCGAGGGTGTCAAGGAGGGCATTGGTAGCAATTGATTAAAAACTAAATTGCACTCTGCACTCAGTTTTGGGGCAGCTTCTGACAGCAGCCTTACTCATGTCATAATGCCATGTGTTTTTCTCTGCTGCTACCAATGGCAGATTTCCCTTCTCTCACGCCTATGCTATGTGCATGGGGTGGTGCCAGGGATGGTTGTGACATTGGGGCAGGGCCAGCAGCACAGTTCCACATCCCTTTCTATGCATGGAGTTCTGTTCATGCATATGACACATGCATTGGACACCTCTATGTTTCTGCTGTACTCTTCCATGCATTAAAAAGTCAATGTAAGTTGTTCCCATCTATTGCAAGAGCTTTTTATCCTTGCAGAGTCCAAAGAGTTCCACTATGGAGTCTTCCTGATTTTTCCTTCCATGCAATAGAAATGAAGCAATCAGAAAAGTAATTTTACCAGTCTTTCCCCGCTCCTGCTTCATCATGGCACCTGTCTGTAGACAAAGGACATAAGAGGAGGAAGGAAGCAATGAAAGTAGGAGCTGGGGTTTTTTGCCATTAGTGACACTGGGCAATTAAGACTAGCTGAAATTAATTGGTTAATAATTTGTCAGCGGAAGAATGGGGGATTTTCAGATGTTGGTAGAGAAATTGCGGTGTACAAAGTCCTTATTCCAAAGGGAACTCCTGCATTTTAGTTGGGTCTCATGAATGAGCTAGAATGGATTATGAACATCCATAGCTAATGCCAAGGCTTTTTGCAAACAGGAGTGTTATGGGTTAGGGTAATGATGAAAAATAGATACTGCAGTTTCTTTTAATATACAGCCATGTGTCCTGATTATCTGAAAATAAGCTGAACCTATGAATAATATAGAAATAAAATAAATACAAGACACTTTTAAGAGGATAAACTATACTAATTAAAAATCATAAATGTAGAAATACTGAATCATAACGCGCAATTTCATTATACTATAGTGCTATCAATGTAAATACCAGTATATATAAAACAAGGCACACATAATGTATTTGAATAAAACAAAACAATTCTTCAGATTCTCTAAAAACCTAAAATGGAGGAAGCAAATATGCTGGAAAAGAAAACCACAAAGCTTTTATTTTCTTATTAGGGCAGGTTTTTGAAAAATCAGCAAAACCTTTATGCATTAGTGATGACTATAAATCTACAAGTGCTCTGAGTAGCATGACCAGAATACTATTACTGCTTTTGTTAATCAGCAAGTGATATATACATTTTTCACATGGTTGTTGGTGTCATTATGTTCAGAGTCCTGCTCTGCCATGTAACAGAAGGATCTCATCAGTTTGCAGTCGTCTCCGTGTGTTTATATAATTTGATGCTAATATGAATCAGTGGGCACTGGCTCTAGAACATAATAAGGCAATATTATTAACTAATATTTCTCCATCCAGAATGAATTGTGCTGAGAAAGGAAACCTGGAGAAGTTACCCTTGGCTGTTATGACAAAACTTAAAAGATAGGCCGAGCATTTTGAGTGAATACAGAAAACCATTTACCAAGTGGTAATTTATTGTGATCTACATGTAACCTAGCTGTGCAGCCCTCGCTCCACTTAAAGCCTTCCCATGTCAAGTGAGATTGTCCATGTCTAAAATATTAGGAAGTAGAGGGACCCATGGGCAGACTGTTTACATTGACAGTCCCATTTTGATCAGTCTCTTCATCTGTTTGGCTTCCTTCAATTGATTTACACTGAATGCCAGTCAGGGCTGGTCCTCTGTCCCCACTTAATTTTGAGTAATTGTGACATGCTTAATTGTGAAATGTTTAAAGTTGTGCCATATATATATATATATATGTCAGGGAACTGCCATCGGAAGGAAGGGAAGTGAAAGGGCTCACACAGGTTGGGAGAGACTCAGCAGCTGAAGAGGGAACCAGTAGGGGGAGAGGAGCTGAGCTGAGGGAAAGTGAGCTGGAGGGATGGCTCAGAGACACTTCCAGCGAAAACAGTGGGGAGGTTTCAGGACCTCCTGTAGGGACACCCACTCCTCGCCGGAAACTGTCATGCAGAGAGTCCAGAAGACGTGTTTCCGTTAAGGAGCTTTTATGTTGGAAGCGATTCCGAAAGCAACCACTGTCGGAATCTGCCAGCGACTGACGGAGCCATGTTTAAGGGGCTCCGTTACAGACAGAGGTTTGCAAACTTGACCAAACTCTGAGGGACTTGGATTTTACACACAAGCAGCTCATCGTCCCATCACAGCATTCCGACAGTCACCGTGAGCAGCTTGTGCAGGAGAAGGCATCATGAGCAACCCAGCCGGAACCGGAGAAGCAGGAGCTGGAGCGGGTCCAAGCCTGGAAGAAAGGTACCGGGTGTTGGAGGTCCAGCTAGCGCTGCAGACGGCGAGGCTTGAGGAGAGGAGGGCTCAGGATGCAGACAAAAAGGGGAAAGACACCCAGCTCGTCAGAAAGGTACCAGGATTGGTGCAGAAGTTTGGGGGGGAGCCCAAAGACTATCATGGCTTTCGGACAGAGATGCAATATGCCCTCAATCTGCAGTTTGATGAATTCCCTGACGAGGAATCACGAGTGGCTTTCGTGATTGGGCATCTTGAAAAGGGGGCGAGAGACTGGGTTAGACCCCTGATGGCAGCGAATAGTGACGTCCTAAAGGACACGATGAAGTTCTTTCGCGCCATGGATCTGATGTTTTCCAGCGATATTGAACAGGGAGTGGTGCGCAGACAGTTAATGGCTTGCAAACAGGGGAGCCGATCTGTCCGTGAGTACTGGACTGAGTTCACCATGTTGATCCATAAATTGGGGTGGGATCTATCGGCGGAACCCATTCAAATGCTCTTTGAAGAAGGGCTTTCTTCGGCTGTGAAAGACGAACTTTCCCGGGCGCCCAGGGCGGAGTCTATGGACCAGCTGACCAAATCAGCGCTGACCATAGGAGCGCGCCAGGAGGCGAGAGCATTGGAGAGGCGGGAAGGGAAGGGGGAACGTTGGAAGGAGTTCCGCATTCCAGACATTCCAGAGCCAACTTTCCCGCCGGCAGAGCCGATGGAAATCGGAACAGCGCGCGCGCGCGCGCAGTTTCAAAGCCCAGTGAGGGGGGAAAGAAGGAGGGAAAAGGCGCCCGGAAATGCTATCTCTGCCAACAGCCAGGTCACTTTGCCAGAGTCTGCCCCCAGAGGAAGGAATGGCAAGGGATGGTAGGAGCTGTGGAGGGAAGAGAGGAAGAAATACCGGAGCAAGTAAAAGCCAACGCCTGGCTGCCACCGTCGGGGCACAGCAGCCAGGCCAAAGAGCAGTGAAAGTGCCCACGCCAGAACCTCCTAAACCCGCCCTAGTGATAGAAGTGGTGCTAGAGCTGCCAAACGGACACCCTCTAAAGATAAAGGCGCTGTTGGACTCAGGCAGCTCCTGCAATTTCATGAGCAAAGAGTTTGCAGCTGAACACCAGATACAGACGATCCCTTTAAGCAACCCCCTGCAGGTGACCACGATCGATGGCAGGGAGCTGTTGGGAGGAGAAGTCAGCTTGCAGACCGTCCCAATGATAATGAAGGTGGCAAGGCACACCGAACTGATAGCGTTTAATGTGGCCACCTTGGGAGGAGCTCCCATTATATTGGGGATGAGCTGGCTAGCGTTACATGATCCGCTGGTGGGCTGGCATCAGAGAGTGGTTTCTTTTGGTTCAGCACATTGCTTAGAACACTGCAAAGAGGGAAAGGGTTTGGCAGGGGCCCAAGCCACCCTAGCAGGGACTGAAGTAACGGAGAACGTGAAGGTACCACGACAATACGCAGATCTCCGCGACGTCTTCAGCGAAAGGGAAGCTGACCAACTACCTCCGCATAGACCCTTTGACTGTCAAATCAATTTACTCCCTGGGGCACAGCTCCCTGTAGGCAAGCTGTACGCCATGTCAGACAGAGAGATGCAGGAGCTAAGAGAGTTCATTGACAAGAACCTGAAGAGAGGGTTCATCAGAGAGTCCAGGGCGGTGGGGGGCAGCCCAGTGTTTTTTGTGGATAAAAAAAACACGAACAAGCCGAGGCTGGTGTGTGACTTCAGGGCCTTAAATGCAGTGTCAGAACCAGTGGCTTTCCCTATGCCCAGGATTGACGACATTTTGACAAGGGTGCGGAAGGGAAAGATTTTCACAAAGCTGGACCTAAGGGGGGCGTACAACCTGATACGAATAAGGAAGGGGGATGAATGGAAAACCACCATGTTCACCCCTTTAGGGGCATTTGAATATTTAGTTATGCCCTTCGGCCTACAAGCAGGCTCCGCATGCTTTCAATCGTTTATGAACCACGTCCTGGGGCCTTTGCTTTACAAGAATTGTGTGGCCTTCTTAGACGACGTGTTGGTGTATTCTGAGAATGAGGAGCAGCATGTGAGAGACGTCAGAGAAGTGTTGAGCAGGCTGCAAGCCAACCAGCTGTGGGTGAAACTGGAGAAGTGTCAGTTTCATACCAAGGAGGTGGAATTCCTGGGGTATCGCCTGTCAGACAAGGGATTGGCCATGGATCCCGGCAAGGTCCAGGCGGTGCTGGAATGGAAAACACCCAAAACAAGGAAGGATGTGCAGAGGTTCCTAGGATTTGGGAACTTCTATCGTAAGTTCATCCGAAACTTTGCCCACCTGACGGCGCCCATTACGGACTGTCTCAGCAGTAAGAAGAAGTTCGTTTGGACTGAGGAGGCGGAGCGAGCACTTGAGGAACTAAAAAGGGCCTTCGCCTCGGAACAACAACTCCTGCATGTGGATTTACAAAAACCGATGAGAGTGGAAACTGACGCATCAGACAGAGCGATTGGGGCGGTGCTTCTGCAGCCAGGGGAGGAGGAGTCAGAGTGGAGACCGTGTGCCTTTTTTTCGCGAAAGCTGAACAAATCCGAGAGGAACTACACGGTGTATGACCGAGAACTACTAGCCATTCATGAGGCGTTCCGGAGATGGAGGCACCTGCTAATTGGCGCACAACATAAGGTGCAAGTGTGCACTGACCACAAGAACCTAGAGTATTGGAGGACGGCACGAGTGCTCAACCAACGGCAAGTGAGATGGGCCCAGGAGTTCTCCAAATTTAACTTTGAGATTTGTTACGTGCCAGGCCCAGAGAACATTAGGGCGGACGCTCTCTCACGCAAACCTGAATATTTGGAGGGGGAGGGAGCACCCGAAGAGAGACATGTCATTCCAGAGGACCGCTGGGTGTGTGGGGCGGCATTGGTGGGACAAAGAGAACTGGTAGAGGAAACAGAGAATGATGAATACGCCCAGAATAAGCTCAGAGGTCTTAGGGGTGAGGGAGAGGAACCAGGGGGTTTCGAGGAAAGAAATGGAGCTTTGTATTACAAAGGGGCACTGTATATCCCTGAAGGAGACTTAAGGGGGAGGGTACTCAAGCAGTTGCACGACAGCCCCACGGCGGGGCATTTTGGACAACACAAAACCATGTGGTTGGTCACCAGGGAATTTTGGTGGCCTAAGGTGAGGGAAGATGTACGGGAGTATGTAAGAGGGTGTGAGCAATGCCAGCGAGCCAAAGGGGAGAGGCGGGCACCGGCGGGGCTATTAGAACCCTTACCAATCCCAGAACGACCTTGGGAGGCAGTGTCGATAGATTTTATGACTGATCTGCCGAAGTCCAAGGGGAAAACAGCCATCATGGTGGTGGTAGACCTACTAACAAAGATGTGCCACTTTGTAGCCTGCTCGCATGCAGTCACGGCGGAAGAAACAGCGAAGTTATTTGTAGAACACATTTTTAGGTTGCACGGAGTGCCATTGAGGGTGGTCTCAGACCGAGGAAAACAATTTACTTCCAGGTTCTGGAGGAAGCTCATGAGCTTACTGCAGGTGGAGGTCAACTTTTCGACTGCCCGGCACCCTGAAACCAACGGGCAGGCGGAAAGAGCAAACGGTGTCCTCCAGCAATACCTGAGGTGTTATGTCAATGACAGAGAGAATGACTGGGTAGAAAAGTTGGCGCTGGCGGAATTTGCCTACAACAATGCCGAGAATGTGTCCACAGGGATGAGCCCCTTCTTGGCTAATTATGGGTGTCATCCCAGGGGTTTCCCAGGGGGAGAAGGGGAGAGATGGAGCGTCCCGGCAGCCGAGCATTTTGTAGAAGAAATGGAAGCAATCCATCGTCAGCTCCAACTCAACTTAGAAAGGGCGAAGGAAGAATACAAGAGGCAGGCAGACAAGAACCGAAGGGAAGGTGAAACCATAAGGGTGGGAGATAGGGTGTGGCTGTCAACCCAAGGGTTGCCGTTCAAAGGAGGTTGTAAGAAATTAAGACCCAGGAGATTGGGTCCCTTTGAGGTCATTCAACAGGTCAACCCAGTGGCTTTCAGGCTCCGGTTACCCAACCACATGAAACTGCACCCAGTATTTCACAGGTCGTTACTGTCACCGTATGAGGGGGGACGAGAAGGGATGGCCACTCGGGGACCGGTCATAGAAGAAAGGGAATGCAGCAGCCATGTGGCAGAAATCCTCGACGCCAGGTGGAAGGGGGATCAGGTGGAGTATTTGGTAGCGTGGGAAGGAGAACCGGAGTCAGAAAACACTTGGGTAATGGCAGAAGATATCAATGACGAGGTATTGATAGAAACGTTCCATCAAAGGTTCCCAAGGAAACCTCAGCCTGTGGAGAGGTTCCGGAGGGAATACTTTGGGACCACCGATGAGGAGGAGGAGTTGGAAGGATTCTTGGACTCGGAAGGGGAAGGGGAGATGGACTCTGAGGAGGAGGAGTACTTCGAGACCAGGAACCGCAACAGGTGGAGAGAAGTGTTCGAGACATCGGAAGATGAAGGAAGTTCATTCCGGGGTTTTGCCTCCTCACCGCCCGTAGAGGAGGGGGCGAGAGGGGATGAAGGGGGCCCTGGAGGGGAGGTGGATGTCAGGGAACTGCCATCGGAAGGAAGGGAAGTGAAAGGGCTCACACAGGTTGGGAGAGACTCAGCAGCTGAAGAGGGAACCAGTAGGGGGAGAGGAGCTGAGCTGAGGGAAAGTGAGCTGGAGGGATGGCTCAGAGACACTTCCAGCGAAAACAGTGGGGAGGTTTCAGGACCTCCTGTAGGGACACCCACTCCTCGCCGGAAACTGTCACGCAGAGAGTCCAGAAGACGTGTTTCCGTTAAGGAGCTTTTATGTTGGAAGCGATTCCGAAAGCAACCACTGTCGGAATCTGCCAGCGACTGACGGAGCCATGTTTAAGGGGCTCCGTTACAGACAGAGGTTTGCAAACTTGACCAAACTCTGAGGGACTTGGATTTTACACACAAGCAGCTCATCGTCCCATCACAATATATATATATATATATATATATATATATATATATATATATATATATATATCACATACATACAAAACAAGCAGAATAACAAAACTTTTCAAGGGAAATGTGTAGGGGGTTACATGGATATTTTTTTTAAAACAACTTGTCACTTTTTAACTGAAAAGCTACCATCTGCCAACATTTTAATCACAAGCAAAGCTTATTAATGCAAAGTGAATGTTTATGATCATATTGATGTCTTCCTGAATAATTTTCAGGTAGGCTCTTTGGTTATATTATTAATTGTTTTACTTTTTTTCTGTCAAGTTTCTTCCTTTCTCATTATCTGAGAACTGCTTTGAATTATTGAACCTGCTTCTTGAACCTATAGCCGTGACACCTGGAGAGTGGCTTCTGCTGCAGCCTGATTGTAGTTCTGGAATCATTCATTTTTTCCTCCCATTTAATTATCATGCAAGAGGGAGAGTTTGGGAAAAGCCCAGTAGGTCCTCAGTGTATTGCTGACTGAAGGTCTTTCTCCATCAAAGAGCCAAGCACATGGGCTGCAGGGGCAGATACCTGCAGAAGGGGGCAACTAGTGAATAGGGCCTGTGTGTGAGGCAAATGAGCCACGTTTAACCCCAGTACATTGCCCATCTCATGAAATAAAATTGGTGCTGGGTTTTCAAGAGGTGATAGGGCATCTGTTGGTATCCCCACTCTCTTACTTCCAAACAGTGCCCCTGTCTAAACTAGTGGAGATTATATTGGTATGGTAGGCCTCCATAGTCCATGTGGACATCTATGCTGAGCCCCTTGGATTTGTGTTGCTTAGGAATATGTGAACTGCCACTCAGGGAACACTGGGTTGTATCCAGCTATATCATACTCGACCCATCCTCATTTAAATCAACTTATTTCAGTGTGTCTACTCACTGTATGACTTGGTTAGATATAATCCTTTATAGGTAAATCTAATACATGTATACTAAGAGGTAAGTTCCATTGAATTCAGTGAAATTTACTCCCAGCGAAGTGGGAATAGGATTGCAACCTTAGTGTAGTTTTTGTCATGGATAGATACTAGAATCATAGAACTGTAGAGTTGGAAGGGACCATGATTGTAATCTGATTAGCACCCGATAAAGTTTATATTGGTGCAGGAGAATATCAGGAAGCAAAAGATCGTTCACTTTTGGCAATCAGCTTTCTCTTTCTTTAATTTTTAGATACTATGTTAGTCAGAGTTCAAAAAAGAATATTAAAATTCTCTTCCCAAAGGGCCAGTATAAGTCATGCCCAAGCTGCCACTTAGAACTATTGGGGATTTTTCTTTTTCTTTTTTATTCTCCAGTGATACTCATAATTGCTGGCCCACTTTCAAACCAAATTGATCCAAAGGTGGCTGTTTTATCAACAATTCTTAGGTTCATATCTGGTAATCTACACTGCCCCACAAGTTTCATTTACTGAGATCGGCTGTGAGAATGTGCCATTATACCAGTCCTTGCTGTTTGGACTGCTTATTTGCTGGGACAGTGGCTTGTATGACTGTGTCATTAGAAACTACAGCCCAATTAATATATTACTACTGCTTGGATGGCACTTGAAAGCAACTTCCAAGTGACTGGGGCACATGTCATAGCACTAACAATCTTCAGTGTTACTCACAGGTCTCTCGATTTGCATGGTTACTTCTCATGCCAATAGCAGTGACCCTACTAAATGATGGGAAGGAATCAACCAACTTGTTTGACGACTGCTGTGCGTGTGTGTGTCTTGTTAGACTGCCATGTGTTATCAGATTGAAAACTCAAATTAAAAACGGAGGGGGGAGTGGGAAGTTTAAGAATGTATGTGAACATGACCTTCAGAAAGGGGTCAAAATGAGACCCTGGGCTTTGGAAACAAAACTTTCCAGTATGTAAAATGTACAGTGAAGGAATCCCATTCAATTTAAAGATGTCCTAGGAGGTTGAGGTGAGCCTTCTTTTATCTAATTTCATTTTGTTTTCCAAAAGATACTGATAGTTTTGGAAATGGTGGGGATGGGGAGTGGGAGCAATGTTTTACATTTAAGTAACACTATTTCAAGGAACGCTGTTTGTGCAGAAAACTATTGCACTGAAAGCACCATGTAGCCATAAAGCCTTTCTTTCCTGATTGTGCAGCGTATTATATATGTTTCTTATTTTTCAGAACAGCAAACCCAGACCTAAGCTCCATATCTAAAATTTGCCTCTGGTCTTAGTATCATGTTAGATATTTCAACAAAATAATCCATGTTCTGACTGCACACCTCAGTGCTGTCTTAGTTTGTTTGGTGCCTTTTACAGCCATCAGGGTTTTTTCGCATATAGCTCCATCAGTTAAAATAATGGCTTTTCTCCCTGTGTAAAAGTGTAATAAGCATACCGTTTGTCTTTTAAAATACAATTGTCAAATTTTAAGGGGTAAATATATTTTGAGTATTTACCCTGGAGCTCTTTAAGGGCTGGAATCTGTTAGAAATAAGACCTTTTATCCAAATGAACAGTTACCTGAGGGCGAGTATAAAATGCAATGCAGTTTTTTCCCCTTATTACAAAAAAATGCTACAAGAACTATTAAAAGCACACACTTTCAGTTCTACTATAACATTTAACCCTTTGGTGTGTGTACTTATACATGCACGGCTCATGCACATGCAGAAATACACACACACGTGTGTCTTTGTGAAATTATTGAGGAAAATATCTAAAAAGACAGAAATTCTGGATGTTGGTCCTTTAGCAGCATCCCGTCGTTCTGATTGCCACTTTCCCCCATGATCCAGTGAAGAAGAAGAAGAAGAAGTTTGGATTTGATATCCCGCTTTATCACTACCCGAAGGAGTCTCAAAGCGGCTAGCAATCTCCTTTCCCTTCCTCCCCCGCAACAAACACTCTGTGAGGTGAGTGGGGCTGAGAGGCTTCAGAGAAGTGTGACTGGCCCAAGGTCACCCAGCAGCTGCATGTGGAGGAGCGGAGATGCGAACCCAGTTCACCAGATTACGAGTCTACCGCTCTTAACCACTACACTACACTGGCTCTCCTCAGCCGGGTTGGGAACCATGTCCACAAAAAGGTGTTATGTGTATGCTTTCCAAGATTGAATCTCGGCATAGAGAGAGTTGCTGCATGTATAGGTCCCAACACTAAATTGGGAACTGGAACACAAAGTGTTTCTAGTGGTGCACTCCACTAAGGGAGTTGGGGACTGGATCCAAGTCCACCTATCATTATCATGGGAGATGGAAAAGGATTAGATTCAGGCTTCTCACACTTTTTCTGAAAGTAATCATTCTTTCCAAAAGTGAAAGTACCAATGGAGATGTTTTAGGTATACACAACTCATTGGGTGGTGTGTTTTTTTGGAGGGGGGGGAAGGCTTGTGCAAATTCCTTTTTATAGACCTTAGCTTCACTAGCATGGATTTAGGGACCTTAGCTTTACTAGATTTACTTAGGGACCTGAGCTTTATTTCTAGCATGACTTTTTTGAACTGGGGCTGGGAACAGCATTTCTAAACAAATATTCTGTCAGAGGCACACTTAGAGATGGGGATGCCCTGCTTTCCAATTTGGAAACTTACTCTGGAGTTTGCACTGGAGAGTTATTAGGCTTTTATCCCTGGGGGATGGGTGGGATCAAAATCCCAAAATTCTGCTATTTGGAGATTGGAAATGCTAACACCTAAGATCATGTCAGTATCAGACCTCAGTATCTTCAACTTAAATGTGTTGGTTGAAAAGGAAAACATGAGTGTGGAACATGTTACTTTTTCATGAGGTGCTCATGAGGCATGGGACTCGCAGGACTTGCCTATAACAAGAAACAAAGAAATTGCCATTGTAAGTTCCTTGTACATGTCAAATGAACAAATTTTGTTGTTCTTGTTTGTCAGACGTTTGAGGTTGTGCATGCCAGATTTGGAATTGGGCAGATAAATATGACCAGAATGGATGTTATCTGATGTGATAATGTGGCAGTTGAATCCTTGGTTTTCCCTGTGTTAAAAGTGCAAACCCGTGAACTTTGCATCCTTAACTCTTGGACCTCTGGAAGTCATGGGACAAGGAGCAAATGAGAATTCTCAGAAAAAGAAGAAAAATGAACAGCTAATAGACATCTGTGGCAAAACCTTGGGATCGTAAGGGCTGAAAATGGTTTATTGCAATTGTATTGGGGCAAGGTGTTCTGAAATTTGCACAGCTGTGATCTGTGCAATGTAGTACAGGAACAGGAATGTAAGCAGACTTCTGAGATTCTTGGTTTCAATTTATTTTTCTTTTAAGCTGAGGGCCTCAAAGTCAGAAAGTCAATCTGTAGAGATTCCATTGGTTACCGAACAGAAGTTCAAAGTTTGATGCACTCTGTTTTCCCAACCTGTGGTTACCTCAACTCTTTCCCTGCCCACCCACTGTCAACAATGACCAGCTTTGAACTCATAACCTTGACTTTGTAAGTTAAGGACTCTTTCCTGCTGAGCCACTTTCAAGCAGAGACCATATTATCTGAAGAGGCCTCCCAGCCTGAGTGCTATGATTGGTTCCAGGTCAGCCCGGGGCCTTCCTGAGAATTGAGCAACCTTGCTGCACCCTCTTGCCTCTAGTCTTCTGACCCAGCCAGTCTCCTGCTGCCTGTCTTCCAAACTTGTTCTTCATATTTTCTTTCTACCTTAACTTTCCTCTAGTTATATTACAGCTTTCAATCCCTGTTGTTGTATCTGCTACTACATATTGCCACATGCTTGGCTTAACTCTTGGAATAATTTCCTAAGCTGCACCCCTTCAGGGTCTCCCCTGTAGCTGCCCCTAATTCGCCACATTTTTCTTGCAAGGATCTCTTAACTGGTTGGGAGACTAGAACACATAGGATAGACAACGCAGGATGAATTTGACTTAAGGACAGGTTAGAGCTTATTACACAGTCTACTCCATAGTGCTAATGGCAGCAAAGAAACTAATACTTCTCTGACACTATAAAACTTCCCAGAGTGCTGTTCTGGGTGGTTTGAGGCATCTTGCAGCTTTGGCCCTCATTGTACCACATAGGCCTAGCACACTGAGCAACCATGGACATAAATAACATCAAAGATATTTGTTTGCATTTTTTTAAACTACTGCTCTTCTAACACCTAAAAGAAGGAGCATTGCAGTTTTACACGTCCAGAAAACCAGTACTTGTTACCGATAAACAACATGGTATTTCCTGCTTCTTGATATATACTATGTATAATATACACCACATCAAGATCTACCAAATAAGTTAAGAGTCTCTTTTTTTAAAAAAAAAGACAGTCTACATCAATACCCCAATAAATTCAGAACCAGTGTTGCAGGCAGTTGTTTGCATTTTGTCACTGTCACACTGTTAATGGTCTCCATCACCGGAGAGCTTGTCACTTACTGCTAAGTCTAGATCTTTCATCAGTTTTTATGCAGTTCACGGCACTGAACGCCAGTTCACAGTTTGCAGTTAGATACAGGCAATAACAGACGTGAGTTTGTTCAACAAAGGAAATATTCCTGGCTGGGAAACCACATTCTTGCACAAAGCTGCAAATGGAAGATTCTTTGCCATAATTTTCAGTTGAAGCCATTTATCCAGCAGTCCCTTTTAATTGTGGCTTGATGGGAGAGTGTTTGGCCAAAGACTAAAATCTCAGCAGGAGAGTGGAAAGAGCTTGCAGTTTTCTATATAGGACTGCTGGTTGGGAGAGAGAGAAAGGAGGTAAGAAGTGTGTCGTTTACTAGAAAGAAAAAGAAACAGACTCATATGCATTTGCCCAACTTCCTGCAGCAATTCCTTGCTGGAGCCCAGGAAGATACATAGGCTCATTTCCTTGTATTCCTCCTCATCATGTGGGTAGGGAGAAGGAAGAGAGGATGATCCACACCTTTTCTGTGTTCTGGTATCAGGGCTGAGTCACAGGCAGCAGTCTGAGGTAACCCAGGAGCCGGAAATCCAAAGCTGTCGGACAAGTATCCAGGAACAAAGTGCAAAACAAGAACAAGCCAGGTGTCAATGTGCGAACAAGCCAGGTGGAAGGTCTTAAAAATAACCAAAGATCCAGGAACATATCTGTACTCAGGAAGGTTCAAAGAAGAGTTGATTGGAAGTAGTAAGTCCTTATCCATTGGAAAGATGGGTGGACAGAATCATCCCAAGATCTAAATGAACTTCAGCTAGAACAAGGGTGGCAGCCTCAGGCTTGGGGACCAATTTCTCCAAATCTTTCTCGGTGGGCCTTGTAACTCTACTCAGGCCATAGCCCCTTCACAGGCACCCCCTCTCTACCCATCCCACATCAGTCTTGCTTCACACTCTACTTGATGTTTTTGCCTGGCTGGAATCCATCTTGGAACTCTGAAAGAAGAAATATAGGTAGTATCTGTGCTGCTTCTTTTGCTAGAAAAATAGGTGCCGGTACTCACTATGAAGTTGTTACAGTGTCACACTTTTTAACAACAACAACAAAAAGAGGTGGCAGTACTGCGTACCTTTGAGTACCCCTGGAAAAAAGCCCTGAGTAATATAAAGCATTAAAAAACGGTAATTCAAAGCAACACCTCCCAGCAGCAACAGAAAGGTTGGGCAGCACTCATCATAGCTCCATTAAAATCAGCAGGTCTACTTTGAGTATGACTAACGTTCGAGGTTACCCTTTGGACTTGAGCTCCCCTTTGCAAGGGTATCCGTTTTCATCTAGCATCCACTGGCAATGAGTTTCTTTGGTTTAATTATAGTTTGTATTATAATTAATACAAAAATAAAAAATATAAGGCAAGCAATTTTTATTTTCAAATTTGCATATAATTAGAAGGCTGCTCACTGTGTGTTTTATTTTTTTTTATCTTCCAGTTTCCTTCCCTTTTTTTGCTTTGCTTTTGCCTCTTCTTGTTAGTTTGTTTTTGTGTGTGTGTCCTCTGCTCTGGGTCTGTGAGGGTATACATATGAAGGTGCTGGATGGTTGGTGAAAAACTCTGTGTGAGAGGCAGGGAAGGGAAGATCTCCCAGGGTAGGAAGCTGGGGGAAGAAAGGGAAGCTCCCAGGTAAGAGCTAGGAGGGCTCATGCATTTTTATGTGACAACAAGGGTTAAGAGCTACCTGTGAGAGAGGGCTTTGCATTTTGTTTATCCATCTCTCTTTTTCTTTCTGTTTTCACTTATGTTTGCTTGTTTTTTATTGTATTATGAAAACTCCTTAATAAAATTTTATGGAAAAAGGAGAAGGGAAGAAAAAGAAAAACACTGCAAATATTTTAGTAATATATACAATTTGTTTATTTGTCCTTTGTTGAACACTTTATTCTTTGCCTATGTGAGGGGGATTATGTATACCTGTAAATATTATTTTCTTCCTGTTTTGTATTTCCACCATTTTGCAAAAGTCCTCATTTCATCTGATAGATTTGACCACAGCTGTGCATTTAGACGTCTCCATTGAGCTGTCCACTTACGGATAGGGAAGCCTAAGGCTGTATTTACCCATCTGGCTCAGGGAGGTGAAGAATCAAGGCTGGCTGTGTTCTAGGAGAGTGAGAAATTCAGCCTTGGGGAAGGGCAGGCAGGCCACTTCTCTGCCAGCAGAAATTGCTTTGTTTTAAGTCAGATACAGTTTGCTTTCAGGTTTACATAGATACCGCAGTTAGGTAAGGCTGCTGATCTCACAAAAGTCAATACTGAATCCCTGACTGTCTCAATTACTGCAGCCTACATTTAAAGGCTGTTAGCCTTCCAGGTCACTAGCCCAATTGTATCATGTATAGTCATGTTGGAGGCCAGTTTCTGCAGCATAGGGCGACTCATTTTCAGTCCCACTAACTTATTTGTAGTTGATTGTATAGGAAAGGATGACAAACCTTGCATTTTATTTTTTAATTGCTGAATACGGAACAATTAAGATTATTAATGTTTTAAATGCTTTTATTTGTGCTGCTATTTAAATTAGGATCTTGCATTCACACCTCTTGTTAGGGATTTTTTGATTAGTCTATTCGTATTTGCAAATTTTCATGTCTGTAATTAGCAATGCGTTCTCCTGAAATCTTATTGTTTCCTCACGTGATTTTTTTTGGTGATGTTGGAAGTCCGTTTGAGCATGGTTTACCATGGAAAAGCAGCATGCGAATAAACCATGGTGGTGATGAAATGTTGGACTTTAGAATAACTTTATTGTGTTTGAAAGTAATGCCTCTGGGGGAGGAGATTCCACAGCTAGGTGCCACTACAGAGAAGGCCTTATACGTCACTAGACAGCACATTTACTGGTGGGAGAAGGCCTGTACCCCACCCCATTGGGTTCCAATTAAATCCCAAATTGTTCAGGGCTTTACATGTCAGCATTAACACCTTAAATTTGAACTGCCAATGTATAGGCAGGTGTGTACATTGCTTGGAATCAGGTGCCTGTCAATGTTCTAATAGCTGAATTCTGCCCTAGCTTCAGTTTTTCGACCATATTCAATGGAAAACCCTATAGAGAACCCATTATAGCAATCCAAATCTCATATCCAAAGCCTTGTCAGACACATGGCAGAAAGGAACTGGAAGCTGATTTTATTATTTTATTTTCCCCTCCTTAAAATAAAATGTTGAGAGTACATGTGGCATCTCCAGGAGTAAAGTATGCCACCGCCCCCCCAGTTTCTGTGGCATGTTAAGGTAAATGGGAAGTCTATAGATTTTTAAGTTCCAAGCCTTCTCCAAGCATTCCCTGTATGTCCATTTTGGTCCCTCTACCAAAACCAGTAGGGCAAGGGACAAAACAGAATCCAGGGTCCGCAATGGCTGAGAGGTATTTCTTTAGTCAGAACTTTTTTTCCAGGGTAAGACCTTTCTCTCCAGCCTCAGAAAGGGGGATCAAAAACATCCTATGTCCTCTGAGGCTACCTCCCAGACACCATCAGATTGCAGCCTTAATTTAATTATAGGCACCACAAATATATAGATTTCATCTTCTGATTAGAATGCTATATATTTGCTTTAGAACCTGTAAGTGCATAATATTTTGAATATTCATGGTGGTATTCACAAGGTATACTTCTGAATATTGAAAGTGTCTGGTTTGACAAGAATAGCTAATGTGTTTTTGTTTGCAAAAATTCCATCTCTTCTCATGGTGTGTTTTCTGGTCCTACGTTGCATTTATGTTGGTGTAATATCTCTGAATTATCTCTCTACATAAGTACTAAACAAATTTCTCTACTTCTGGCTATAATGTGTAACCATAGTGTACTCTACTGAGTTTAAGATCAAAACATGCAATACAGTGGTACCTCAGGTTACATACGCTTCTGGTTACAGACTCTGCTAACCCAGAAATAGTGCTTCAGGTTAAGAACTTTGCTTCAGGATGAGAACAGAAACCGTGCTCCGGCGGCGCAGCGGCAGCAGCAGGAGGCCCCATTAGCTAGAGTGGTGCTTCAGGTTAAGAACAGTTTCAGGTTAAGAACGGACCTCCGGAATGAATTACAGTGGTACCTCGGGTTACATACGCTTCAGGTTACATATGCTTCAGGTTACAGACTCTGCTAACCCAGAAATAGTGCTTCAGATTAAGAACTTTGATTCAGGATGAGAACAGAAATTGTGCCCCGGCGGCACAGCGGCAGCAGGAGGCCCCATTAGCTAAAGTGGTGCTTCAGGTTAAGAACAGTTTCAGGTTAAGTACAGACCTCTGGAACGAATTAAGTACTTAACCTGAGGTACCACTGTAAGTACTTAATCCGAGGTACCACTGCATTATGGAAGGTTTTCGGCTTGAAATTGCCTCTCCATGTGACCAATCTTGCCTTCTGACCACAAGGACCAGCCTTAGAAATGATCATAACAGTACTGATGTACTGATTTACCTAGGGTGGTAGTAATTTTTTTAAATTTTTTTTTAATAGATAAATAACTAGGATGGACCATTCTGTCCATGTCAATGCATATTAAAGAGTTTGACACTTTGCTTAAGAAATAATAATAATCAGCCAGATTGTGCACCTAACATATTTCTCTGTAATTCATCTGCAGAATATACCAGACTGATTTCACTTATAATTTTCTGTAATTGGTGGGATTTCCCCCTCTTGCTAAGTCCACAGAATTCTGATGCAAAACAGACTCAAATTCAGGCAGCAGCTTCCCTAAACATGTATTTGCAGCAAAATGTACATTTGCATGATTTCTATACAGCAAATCATAATTTTTTTTATTCAACATAAGTTGTCTCTCTGTATCTCTGTCTTAGTTCTTACTGGGCTGGTCCATTCCAAACAGCAGGTTTGGGCTCACGTGATTCAGTGTTCCTCTGCAAAGAAACAGTTCCCTCTACACAGAAAACGAGTTGTTTTGGGAGAAAGGGCCAAAATAAAATAGTAGCAAATGGGGGCTGAGAGTCTTCTCGCCCAGGGTTGGTGAACCTTTGGTCTTCCAAGTGTTGCTGATCTATACCTCCATCATCCCAGATCATTGGCCATGATGGTGAGGCTGATAGGAGTTGCAGTCGAACATCTGGGGGACCGAAAGCTTTCGCAGCCTTGCTGTAGCCCTTCTTCTATTTAAGTACTGAACTCCACAAAACTTACATGAGTTGGGCCTCTGAGGGAAGGAGGAAGATGGGAGGTGATATGAAAAGAGAAGCAATTTCCATTTTTTAAAAAAGGATACTTTGAAATGGGTTTTTATAAAATACTGTCTTTTCTCACTGCAGGATTTGAAACTGATGCCCTGCAGAACAGTTGTAGTGCTATGCTGTCCTGTAGGCATACTAGCAAGACCCCTCCATTTTGTACATCTATGGGAAAACAATCTGTCTGTTCTCTGCCCTGCCACACCCTTGGTTTCCCAATGCAAAATGTGCACATCCCACGACACACCAGTGGAGTCTCATTAATAGTGTCATGTGTTTCAAATTAGACTGAAGGAGGCTTCTGAAATTTGAATAATACTTCACATTGTTTATATTTTTATTCTTAGTGAAGTTACTGTCTGGGCTGCTTGCCTATGGAGAGGAATAAAAAGATCAGAGAGAAGATGCTTCGTGACCCAGGACTAAGCCAGCATATTAATGGTCAGATGTTACAGGGTTTAGTTCAGAGAAATCTTGAATCACAGCTATGTGCGAGATGAATGTCCATCTCTCTCTCTCTCTCCCTCCCTCCCCCCTCCGCGCTTTAAAACGAAAAGAGTTCATTTGATTGATGGTGTTTTGCTACACTTCTGACATTTAAAATGGATATTAGGAGGTGGGTGGGTTATTTTAATAACTTGTTGCTTTAATTCAGCCAGCTAAAGAATACTGACATATTTTACACCTAATGGGAAAGGCCTCTTTGAGCTACAGAGATGTACCTATCAGGAACACGTCAGCATGGCTGACTTAAGAGTAATGGCATATGGATGTTGCAGGGGCCACTGGGCTGTCACTGAAACAGCAGTCCTACTCCCCGCTCTTCTCTGCTCTGGTACAAGATGTATTTTGGCGTGACCCAGTGCTCCTTTTCTAGAAAAAGAGGTGCCAGAACTCACCATGAACACCTCCCTTGTTCTCTTACAATGGCAGTGGCGTCCACCTTAAAGGTGCCGGAACTGAGTTCCGCTGAGCTCTCGCTGAAAAGAAGCCAAATGAATGTGACCCAAATGATTCCTGTAATGTCTACTTCTGCCATTAATCCTATTTAATTTCTTTAAACTTGCTTAAAAGAGGGGTTCTTTTAATACAATGACTGGTGGTACTTTAAAAAATTTGAAAGTTTTATAAAGAAAAATATCAGAAACTTTTACCTTAATTTTTTCCCCAGGAGAGAGTAATGATCTTCTAGTTATACTCCACAACACACTCTCTCCACCCCCCTCTAAAAAGCAACAAATATGTATTCATCTTAATTTAATGTTTAAATGTCATTGTATATTATAAAAAATATGATGGCATGACAGCTCTCTATTCTGAATTCTTCAAACATCTCTGAATATTATATTAAATGACATAACCGTGGATGTATCCCTTGTATATATCAGGTCCATATAACTAGAGAATAGCAATTGTTCATCTCAATCTTGCCTCAGTTAAGACAGTAATATGTAAAAGCTGGAGAGCCATAAATTTGAGGGGCACATCCTAGAAAGCTTTGAAAACAAAAGGTTGGGAGATTTTCATAACAGGTTAATATTATTGGTTTAATATTATTTCCTGTCATGAACTATTTTTATCTTTTCCTGCTCTCTGACGTAGCAGCCCATTTAACTTTTTTTTTTCCTGGAGAGCTACTCTTTAATCAGATCAAGCTCAAGGAAACTGATATCTATCTGTTTGGCGCACATCTTCTGCTTCTGGTTCTGATTTAGTTACAAGACGGTTGCAGACTCAAATCCTTTAAAACACATTTTGCTTGAATTACGGGATGAATGCAGTTTATGTCTTGGATTCCTGTGCTAGTGGCTCTTGCCGTATATTCTCCGAACACATCACAGAATTGTGATGTGAAATTAAAAGAAGGCAAGTGTGGCACTCCCCCCGCCCCCACCTCTGTAACTACATGTCTTAAATTATCACTTTTTAGTTTTAGGCAGTAGTGATGACTCTTAGGAGAAAAATTGGGTGGGTGTGCGCATGCACGCACACAAAATTTTAATAGCACAGCACATTATCAGCAGTGTTTTCATCTGGCATTTTTTTTTTAAGACTCTGGATATTATTTAAGACTACAAAATACTATCATTGTGCTACACTAAATGCACAGAACTTCTTTCAATAAAGGTAACCCAGTATCATCATCCACCAGCCTTGCATCTGAAAGCTAGTCATTCAGTATCAGCAGTGCAATTTAAATCAGTGGCATGGACATAAAGGGTATGTGGGTGTCATGTGAAGCTTTAGCAGCATTTCACCTGTATATTACATAGCTTTGGGAGTACATTGGATGTACTTCTAAACTTTTTAAAACCTCATTGAAGATGCACTGTAATTTTAGGAATGGCTATGTGTTTAAGAACGCGCTCAGTTGATATGAATGAGTGTCATGCAAACAGGTGTAATCACGGCATCACACATTACGATTATCACTTTTC
The DNA here is from genome assembly GCF_964106645.2 of Podarcis pityusensis. NCBI lineage: Eukaryota > Metazoa > Chordata > Lepidosauria > Squamata > Lacertidae > Podarcis > Podarcis pityusensis. Next base: position 101,649,540 of record NC_138028.1, on the reverse strand, counting down.
CCTCCTCTACACTGAGCAGGAAAAATGTCATCAGTGAAGAGTCCCTGAAAGGTAGCATCTCACAGCACCTGTCATATCAGGACATTGCAGTATCTGGTACAATTGCCAAGTCCATGTATGATGATAAAATCTAGTTTCTGTGAACACTTCAACATTCCGCCACTGCAGGCTTTCCTGAAGCGAACAAAGGTGAAAAACGGAACATCTCAATGCCTGTATCATCTTAATATGTCTAGTATCTGAGTCACTCAAAAAATAAAAATGTTATCTGGCAAAAATGCTTTGTAATACTCCAACTTTCCTCAGCATTTCTATATTTTGTTGCTGTTAAAAGGTGATTTTAGGAGTAGAATATTGGTTGAGCTCCGGTTAGTTTTGCAAGCATATTATGCTACTAAGCTATTTTTGAAATTTTGACTAAATCATACAATATTTGGAAATGTGGTCCTAAATAGGTGTTGGACTTACATGGAAGATAGAAAGCTTAAATTTAGTGTTCTTAAAGTCTAGATCTTCTGGTCACTGATTTCTAGAAAAGTCTGAAAGTTTCACTCAAAACACAAGACGTAAATAGAGAATTTGATCATGTTGCTAAACCATAGTTTAGTGTAATGTGAGTGAACTGCAGTAAGATTCGGGTTTGTTTGCTCTTTCCCCTCCTCTCAATGAGGAGGAGTTTGGAAAGTTTCACTTCTTTGTTTTTTCAACCCCAGTTTGTCAGGTCATCCATACTGATGAACATTAACGTTAACTATGGTTATGAAAAAGCCATCTTCAAACCTACAGTTCTGAATCTGGTTTATTTAAACACACCATAGTTAACATTAACAACAGTTTGGAATTCTGATGATATGCCAATTATAGTTAGTGGAAATTGAAAGTGAAAACTTTTCAACTCCTCACTGCAAGAGAAGCAGGGAATGTGTGAGTGAAAAGCTCTTGGTAGTCATGCTAAACTATGCTTTATTGTGTCATCTGCATGTTGTCAGTCTGCCTCATAATTACAGCCCATGCTGTAACAGAGTTTAAGCTAAACTACAGATGAAATGGAATGAAAGAGTGTGTCACCAATCATGCATATAGGATTGATATGGTAGGCATTGTATGCTTGGACTTTGAAAAAGCTTGCCAAAGTCTTCTGAACAAGCTCTTGTCATGGGATAAGTGGAAAAGTCCTCTTAAAATTGGTTAAAGAACAGGAAATAGAGAGTGGGAGTGCCAGGGGTCAGCAACCTTTTTCAGCAGGGCGCCAGTCCACTCTCCCTCAGACCTTGTGGGGGGGCCGGACTATTTTTTTTTTTGGGGGGGGACAACGAATTCCTATGCCCCACAAATAAGCCAGAGATGAATTTTAAATAAAAGCACACATTCTACTCTTGTAAAACACTAGGCAGACCCCACAAATAACCCAGAGATGCATTTTAAATAAAAGGACACATTCTACTCCATGTAAAAACACGCTGATTCCCGGACCATCAGTGGGCCGGATTTAGAAGGCGATTGGGCCGGATCTGGCCCCCGGGCCTTGGTTTGCCTACTCATGGACTGGACCATTCTTGCTGTGGAGGGATGTAAACAAGTATTACAGTCCCCTAAAGATATAAAATGGGACTTGTGCTCTTTGACTTGTTCATAATTGATGTGGAGTTGGGAGTGATCTGCAAGGTGGCCAATCCTTCAGATGATACCAAGTTATTCAGGGTAGTAAAACAAAAAGGAATTGAAAGGACCTCCAAATTATTTCTCCAGACTAAGGGAGTGAACATTAAAATGGCCAATGCAGTTCAATGTAAGCAAGTTTAAAGCGATGCTTATGGGGCAAAAATCCCTCCTATATTTGGAGGGAGTCTGAAATAGAAGTGATTGGCCTGGAAAGGGATATTGAGTTGTGATGGATAGTGTAATAAAACTGTACAGTGGTACCTCGGGTTACAGACGCCTCAGGTTACAGATGCTTTAGGTTACAGACTCCGCTAAACCAGAAATAGTATCTCGGGTTAAGAACTTTGCTTCAGGATGAGAATAGAAATTGTGTGGCGGCAACGGGAGGCCCCATTAGCTAAAGTGGTACCTCAGGTAAACAACAGTTTCAGGTTAAGAACAGACCTCCAGAACGAATTAAGTTCTTAACAAGGTACCACTGTAATCCAATGTGTGGCTGCTGTGAAAAACAACTAAAAAGAAAGAGAGTTCCATCTTAGGCATCATTTGGAAAGAAATCTAAAATAATTGAAAATAAAACATCGAATAACATAATGCCATATCACCAATACAGAGTGGGACCGCACTTGGAATACTGTGTACACTTCTCGGTGCCACACCTCACCAAGGATATTGTATGATTTGTTAATGTAAGATGTACTGATAGCCACAAACCTAGATGGCTTTACAAGGGGACTGGACATATTCATGGAAGATAAAGCTATCAGTGGCTAATGGTCATGATGGTTCTGCTCTGATTGCACTGTGGGAGGCAGTAAGCCTCTGAATACCAGTTACTGGGGGGCAAGTAGGGAGAGTGCTGTTGAACTCAGGTCCTGCTTTGGGGCTTCCTAGGGGCATAAGGCGTTTGGTCTAACCCAGAAGGACTCTGATGTTCCTCAGACTACAAATGGGAAAGTGTTATTTCCAGTAGCAGCCAGGAGTGTATCTGCATTTGCAGAATGAAAGCAGTGTGTCCTGGAAAGGTAAGCAACTAATTATGGTTATTTATATAAATCCAGTGTTTGTTTTTCATGAAGACTGGGTGGATTTTGGTACTTCCCCCTCTTTTCTTGACTTCTAATTGAGACCACTGCAGTGGTATTTGCGTAATAATGACCTATCCAACAGCTTTTATTGATCACATTTGATTAAAATACAGGGCATTTTCAGGAGGAAAAAAGAATTAGGCAATCAAAGCAATTTGCTTTAATTTTGTCTTAAATCTAAGTATAATAAAAGTAGAAAATCTAATGTCATCGTATCCATTTATGGCCTATGGAATAATTACATTGGCAGCACAGCATGATGCCAAAAACTCAGAGATGCAAGAAAAGTTTATGGAAGTCTGATTCTGTATTTTAAATACACTGGTTTTTTGTTTTTGCTTCATTTCTCTAAAAGCCGCCTCCTTTTTAAAAAGGGTAATTGCCAATCTCTTGTTCAGAATCTCTACAAATAGATTCAACAGGCTCTCCCTAAAACTTCTGTCTTTAGTTGTCTTCTTCTTGTTGTTTTGTTGTTGTTGTTACAGGCAGCTCAACTTAAAATAGTCTCATCTGCTTTAACTAAACTCTTCTACGTTACTTGGCAGTGCTTTCTTTTGTACATGGCTCTTAAGAGACCATGGAAGCTCAAACGGCACAATGCAGATCATGCAAATCACCCTCGCACTGCTGGTGTACAGTGGCCTGATTGAGAGGCAGTATGCATGGCTCATGGGCCAACCACATGAAAGGAACAATTTTAAAGACCAGATGAGCTAAAGCTGGGCCAAGTTAGGCTGATGTGTGAGCTTCAAAGGTTACGGAATAGCATCCTTATTTAAAATAAAACTGATTTTATTAATAACACCTGAACCAAGTTATTACTCATGGAGGAAACAGAGAGGTACATGATGCTAAATGCATACCATACTTAACGCAGGGGGAATAAAGATTATGTTGAATTTGGGTATATGCGCCCTGGCACAGAGCTCTATGTTTTCCTGGAAGAGGTAGAAATAGACAATCGTTTCCCTTTCATTGCACGGTGCATTTTGGAGTGTCCAAGGAACTAGGTTGCTTGCGGAGTGTGTGTTGGAATAGGGGGTCAGTATGTAGAAACCTTAATTGCTGAGGCAAGTTGATTAAGACTTGGTTTTGTGCTCAGCCTACTGAGACATGTGAAATCCAGAAAGAACCCATTGCAACATGATAATAAAAATCATGGCACAATTGGAGACTGAGGGTGGACTGGGAGATAGGGAGATGAAAAAAGCAAATAAATATCCTGACCTTGAGAATCTTCTCTAGTATATCTGGGACTTTTTTTCCTGATGCTACATTTATTTTTTCTTAGTAAAAAGGAACATGTAGAAGGACGTTTCTACTCCGTAAGGAATACAGTTTAGATGTATTACAAATTGACTTTTTCACAAGATAGGAGATTGTCCAGCCTGAGTCTGATTAGGATCTGTAAAACCACTCTATTTAATAATAATAATAATAATAGTAGTAGTAGTAGTAGTAGTAGTAATAGAGGGATGCTGTTTTTGTTTGTAATGTTAATAAGGCGTCAATAATAAACTAATGTATCAAACATTTATTACATTGTTGATATAAGACTGACTCTATTATGGTGCTTTGCTGCAGTTGTTTTAGCTACTTGTCACCATTAGAGTCAGCAAGAGGCGCTGATCTTGGTTAGAAAATCTCTGCCGAGAAAACCAGTGCATTTGGAGAAGATGAAACTTTATATTAAAGTCCAGTTCTAACTTGCTTTAAAAAAACCCTGGAACATAAAATACAAGGTTGAGAAAAGACTAGTCCTCTGTCCAAGATCACATACCTGTGCGAGTGGAATATTTGCTTGTGCAATGGAACTTCCACTCTCTTAATTCCTCCCATGCCATGACCCCCAGATCTGCATGGAGGCTTGGGGAAACATTTCACTAAATCTAAATTACAGTATTTTGCAAACATGGGAACGGACCTGACAGAATACACTACAGCAGAGCACTTGCGTACTTCCTCCTGCTCGATTTAATGCTAAAGACAAATTTTATTTATTTATTTTTATACCATGCTGTCAGGGGTTCAGGAGCAGAGGCAAGGGCAAGGGAGGAAACAGAGAGCGAGGGAGAGGAGGCAGAAGAAAAGATGAGTGATGACGACGACCCGAGATCTCCGAGTCTTTCCAGTGAATCAGAAGATTCACAGAAAGGAGCACCAGTGGCCAGGGCAAGGGGGGAGCCTAGGGGGACACCCCAGGAAAATAGAGCCAGAGGGGACTCAGAGGGGAGCAGTTGGAAATCAGGACCAGCGTCACCGCCAGAGAGCAGGGAAGAGGAAGGGCGCCAGGGATCAAGCGCTGGCAGCTCACAACAGGGGGGAGGGCACGAGTCAGGAGTGGCCACACCTCCATCGGGGAGCGAAGAAACGGTCAGACGGAAGGTGGAAGGTTGGGCGCGCGTGCCAAGTTCAAATGCACAGGAAGGTGGCGCAGTAGGCAGCCCGGAAAGGGAGCCAGGTCCTAAAGCCCGCCGAAAGGAGGGAGAAGAGTCAGGGGGGTCAGCGTCAGCGTCAGAGGAATCCCGGAAGGAAGAGACCCCGGGGGGCAGAGGGACCCAGAGAAGAACAGTCAGGCGGAAAAGGTGGAGCAAGGCTAGGATATTAAGTTGGTGTACAAGGGGCGGAGACTCAGATGGAGCTTCGCCGATCTAACCATGAGACGTAGAGTTGCACGCAGCAGCTTGAGAATGGAAACTGTAACTCAATAAAGACTTTTATTTAATGATCGCTGGCTAGCGTGATCCTCTGTGAGCTAGGATCTGGAAGCAGCTCTGACACATGCTCTTCAAGGCAGCTTACAAGGAGACAACTAAAAATTGTAGGTTCCATGCAAAAATACCCACCTGAATAAAATAATCTCAAAACCCATATATATGTGTGTGTTTGGGGGGGGGGGGGAGGTGTCATGAAGAACCTTCCTTGAGAAGCTGTTGCACCACACAGTTTGGGGTACCACATTAAAAAATACAACAACGTCCCTCTCTTTTCCACATCAGACATGCTGTCAGTGAAGGAAAGAGTTGGGTCTCAGAAACTGCATGCAGGTATTGGCCAGATACTGAGCATTTTCAAATACTGTGGTAATACTTGCACTTTTTCATTGTGTTACTTCTGTCCCTGTTGCGTGTCTTCCAGCTGTAGTCATCAAAATGCAGGTGTGAGTGTATGAACCAGCCCTTGTGAACAAAACACTAAAAACCAGAAGAATCTTTAAATGCCGGTCGTAGACTGTGATCCTGTGGATTATAGTTTGGAATAATTTGTGTGATTGTATGGTCTGTTTTCAAACAAACCTTTTTGCAACATTTCCTCCTGCTTTACGTTTTGCCTGTTTAAAATAAGGATGCAAAGGAAGAATATATTCCATTTTATGGTTGCTATTTTATCACGGTTGGAAATTACAAAATGAATAAAGAAGCAGTCTTGTGTGTGTACGTGTGTTTCTGTCTGTCTGTCCGTCTCTTCACATATGCACACATGGGCATTTCACTTAGCATTTTGTAATTTCTGTCTGTGTAAAACATTAATTTAAATAGTAATAAGTAAAAATTACACATGCATATCTGAAAAGGATTCCTTATGTTTGTTCTGTAAGCGTTGTCTTTGAATATCCTGATTTTTAAAAAGAAGAAGAAAAAGGAAAACCGATTTGATTTGCTGGTTAATAGGAGGAAAATGAAAGTATTATGTACACTTATTACAAAGTTGTTTGTCAGCTATTTATTTTCAGCCATACTTCTGCTAACAAACTCCATGTTGCTTGCTGCTGACAAACCTGTGATAGGCATCATATGCCTCCAGAACGAGAACTTCCTCAAGCAATATATCCACATGGCAACAGTTTGAAGAAAAAGGCATTCTTTCTCTCCTTCTCTCACATGTTACATTTTGGCACATCATAGAAGCAGGTAGCATATCCACTACCTGCTGTTGAAAGTGTTGAAGATACTGAATTATTTATTCAGTCTCTCTACACTATCCAAAACCGTTTTGGGTAGTTTGACACATCTCGGTCTTCCATATGGATACTTCATGGTGACAGAGTTGCCAGCTGCTCAGGTTTTGTGACAATCTTCGATTTTCAAGGACTAGCTTTCTTGGGAAAATCCTGTCCCCCCCCCCCCCCGAAATTTACCTTGTTCTTCTACAGTGGGAATATGGTTTTATGTTATAAAAACATTTGGCGGGAATAGTTAGTTTGGGTTAAGCTCAATTGATACAACAAATAAGCTTTATTATGATTACAATTGCTCATTTCTACACCGCTTTATACTTTTAATAAGAAAATCTCAATGAGGTTTACAACCTACGTTAAAATACTGAATAAAACATTACTGTAGAAAGTCAAACATAAAGTATACATTCAAAGCAATGTAATTTACAGGAAGCTAAAATATTATCTTTAAAGATTTCAAAATAAAACATTACAAAGGAGGTCAACTACAGAATGCACATTTAACTCAGCAAAGTTAACAAAAAAGTGTTTCAAGCATTTTGAAAGAAAACATTTCTAAAGGAAGTAAAATATAAAATGCACATTTAAAATGGCATAGCTTGCAAGAAAATAAAATACCATCATAAGCGTAGTAGAACATATCTACTGCCAGTCCTGCTAATGGGGGTTCATGGTGAGCAGTGTCTGTTGAAGCTCAGGCTTGGTAACCTGGGTCTGCACTAAGAGATAGCCAAAATGGTCTCTGGCCTCTTCAGCAGCCTCAGCTTTTGTAGCTGGAGTCAGTCAGGGCCCTGCCTTCCTAAGCCAGGTGGGAAAGGGCCTGCATAGCAGGGAACAGCTCTTCCAGGGCTCACAGCCAAGATGGTCTCCAAGAACCCTCCGAAAGGGGTTTTAAAGATTAATATTCCTTAATTTTTCTCCAGCCTTTCTTCAAGACATGCATCAGGGTTGGAGGAAATGCAAGGTTTTAACCAATGCTAGTCATACTGAATATAGGCCCACCAAAATGAATAGTCATGACTCATTTAGGTCCATTAATTTCAATGGGTTGCCTCAGAAAATAACTTAGTTTGATACAAGCCACAGGTAGAAGCAAAACATGATTTATTTATTTATTTTTACATGCAGTTTTCTGAAGATGAAGCACCTTACAGTTTCCTTTTTCGGAAACCTAACGGGATTAGCAGTTCTGCTGTCCATCTTTGGCATCTGCTTCCAGAATGTTCTCCACAGGTGTCATCTATGGAGGGCCCTGGGTGCTGAGACACCCACAAAAAATTCCACTATGGGTGCCTGACTGGGCAACCCAATGTGTCACACGTGTAATGTCACATGGCATGCCCAGTCCCCATGGAGCTCATTGCAGCCATGGGAGGGTCTGATGGGACCTGTCACACCATGTGACGTGTGCAGTGCATATGACATAACACATGCGCACCAGGCACTCCCAGTGTGGAGCGAAACCAGGCACGCCTGGTGCTCTCATTGTATATTTGTAAATAAATATTACAAAGATACCATAAGATGTGAGTGAGTCCTCCTCCTCATGGCATCCAAATGAAAGTTACCCTGGTAATAATAGTCCCCTGGATTTCTCAGTGCTCAGGGAAGTAGGAGTGCTTAGCTATTGTTACATGCTATAATCCCATTCTAGAAGATAACGGAATTTGACAACTCCTGCAGCTCTCCTCTTTGGATTTGACATATGGTCCAATTTTCATATACATTATTGTCATCTCATGATATTCTCCAGATGAGAGATACATGATTTGGAAGTATCCGGATTCTGGGTACATATGGGAACCATTTATACAACTGTATTGGCAGTTTGGAGTTATTGCAGTCACAAGCCCAGTTCCATGGGGCCTAGGAAGCCACTTTGCATGGTGGAGGAGTAGGCACATATCAGTTCCCTCCACCATACAGATAACATAACATTTGAGTGAGGAAGTCCATTTGGAAAACTTTGTAGCCTTAAACCATGGCACATGGTGTCCCTTTTACAAATCACATTCTGTGCACAGGAAAGTATTCAGAAGCACTTGTGCACATAATGCTAAGAAGATTGCTGGTTTCATGAATATAAGAACTGGGTCTTTTTTAGTGTGCCTGGGTCACATGTGCTGGGTCACATGCCCCTTTTCTACATGCAGTCACATGCACAAGCATGTTTAGAGCAGTCACACTGAGAAAAGTAGCTGGTGGAATTCATGCAGTGAGCCATCCTTTAAAAGTGTCAAGGCCCATCTAAGTCTAGCATTCTGCTTTCACAATGTCCAACTTGGGAAGACAGGGCCTTAGTGCAGCATGATGCTGCCCGCTTGCAGTTCCTACCAACTGGTATTCAGAAGCATTCTGCCTTCAACAGGACAAGCAGAACATCATCATCTGGCTAGTTGCCATTGTTGGATAGCCTTTATCCCACATGAATAGTCCTCTTTTAAAGCCATCCAAGATGGTAGTCTCACTACATCTTGTGGGAATGTAAGATCATATGAAGAGAAGTACATTTGCATGCTTTGTACTGACCACCTTCCAGAAAGACCACTGCAGTCTTTCTGGATGGTATTCAACTAGGTTTTCCCAACTCCTTGACTGCGTATTTCTGACATTTCCAAATAATTACGGCAGATCTTTCATAAGTAGGTGTTCCTTGCCCACTCACAAGGCTAACAAGGTTATAGGATAGGGAAACTTTCAAATAAGGTGCCCCAATCCTAAGAAGTTGGGGTAAACTTTGTACTTGGTTTATGTTCTGCTAAGATTATACTGGTAATAAAATAACCCTTCCCTGATCATATGGCACATTAAAATAATCTTACAGTGCAATCATATGCAAGTTTACATAGGGGGGAAAGGCTGAATCTTTTCAGTGGACCTTGTTTCCAGGTCAGAGTGCATAGCCTCAGTTTTACAGCTTGCATATTTATTTGTCCATGAAGTGTTTTCATTTCAGTGGAATTTCTGTAGATTTATCTGTGCGCAAGGTTGCTGTCTTTGTTACAGTGTATCGTAGATGAGTGCATATTTGTGTCTGCAGATAAGCTTGCATATTCTCTCAGAAACAGAAGCTAGTCCATTTCTTTTTTCTTAAAAGAAAAAAAAAGGTCACCCTACTTATTTGGTATGTCCCTTGATGGAAGCAAAGAAGGTAATATAATGGCTCGTGGTGAATCATCAGGTCTAAAAGTGAAAATGTGTATCTGCCAGTAATTAATTGTGGCTAAACTTAACTACAAAGGGAGGAGAAAATTATTACCATACTCCTCATAAAACTCAGGAAGCTTGAATGAAGTTACCTAAAAATAAAAGCAGTCTTTAAAGGCTCTTTCGTTAAATCTCAGAAGTCTATCTCAAAATCTTTTTAAAGTTTACTTCTTGATGTTACAGCTTAATATAAAAATACTTATCTGATTAGCTGTTGTTTGGAATTGCTCTTGGAAAGCTATATCAAAACTGTACTGGGGATTTAGCACTGGAATTCAGCAGCTATAGCATACCTCTAATGAGGATAACAATTTTATCAATTTATGCCAATTGAATATTATAACCTGGCTTACACTGGAGTGCAAAATTTCTTATAGCTCCTTTATTCTTCCTGAACAACTCTGTGAAACTGTGATAGGGTATCAGTTTTCAGTTTTATGTACAATGCCTCAGTAGGAATGGCTAGCGGTGTGCTGATTTATGGTAGGGTTGGGGTATCTGTAGCCTTCCAGATGTTTTTAGACTGAAATTCCCCTGAGCCTTGACCAGTGGCCAACATGGTTGATGGAAGTTAGAGCTCAACATTATCTGGAGAACCACAGATTCCCACCTGATGTAAACAGTGTTTTGGGATCATCATCTTGGAAAAGGGTTACCAGAAAAATGGCCATGCTGGCAACTTGGGTCAGAGACCATGATTAGGAATTGATGTTGCAAAGAAAAGCCCAGATGGTTTGATTATTACTAAGTAATACAGACTTCGGTTGGTTCTGTGAAATAAATGAGGTGGTATTTCTATGGAGACAGTTTGGTTTGCTGGGTGTTGGTTGGACTCTTCCCCCATTTAAAGCATTCTATTCATAGCATATAACTTCTCTGAAGTTTAGCTCCTAATCTGGGAGACAGCACTGTACATCTGTCAATGAATAGACTTGACTCCTTCCTTGAACAATCTATTGACAAATGAAAAAACCATCCTGCGCTTGTGTAAGCAGCAGGAGATTCAGCAAATTACAGGCATGTCTACTTTCTTAGGGCTAAACTAATCTTGAGGAAAGACATTGTTAGAAACTGAGATTTGAAAGCTAGGAGCTAAATGGCACCTTAAACCTAGGTTGTGGGCGCAACAACGGAATGTCTAGGCACTCCTTTTTAATAACAAAAATACAAAGCTGAAAATGAATGAACTGCAGCTAAAATATTATGTTCATTTTTCACATGGTCTAGTCCTTCCCCTGCCCACCCCCTTAATATTCTTAAGAGGGTATCTTCTCCAGGCTTCAGGAAGTAGCTAGAAGTGGGGAGGAAGAAAAAGATCCTCTTTTCCTTCCACTCTAAAGTTTTAATCTGAAATCTTAGGCTCAGTACTGCGCCCAGAGCTCAGAAACTGCTTGCACTAATGAAATTCCTTGTCACAAAATGCACCTAGAACAATGGGAGTTTGGAACACTGAGGGAACCCACTTGTTTTCCCCAAACTAGAACAATTTGTAATTTGGCTGTTGTAGTTGGTAGGAATTTTAATAGAACATCTTGAAAAAGATCAGAATTTGAGCAACAAATCAGGAAATCTGCACCTTGAATGTATAAAACTGGGGGGGGGGGGGGACATAACTTCATTTTTTTAAGGGACAGTATTCATGTCCACAACATAATTAATACTGTTGCCTAGGCTTGTTTTTTTAAGGTGTATTTTTGAAAGACATCTATACCATTTGCATTTGGAGAAACATGCCTATTTGAGAAACGTGTCCCTCTCCATGCTGCAACAGCCCCAGAAAAATGGGAGGTTATACAAGGTGGGGCATGTAGGAACCTTATGCATGGTCTCAGGCTTGTCATGTTACCAAGACAAATATGGAAGATGGGGCACTCCTGCAAGCCCATGCTGCAAGAATTAATAACCAGGACTAACTGAATGCAGTAGTTTCAGGTGTCCACAAAAATGCATGTGAAGGTCATATAAGATGCCTGTTGGTTTCCAGTACAGTGCACTGCTTTTGAGTCACTACAGACCCATTGTGGCTGGAGTTCAGAAGACAAAACATTTTCAGTGCATTGACAATGGACAGTATGTGTCCTTATAGAGAGAAAATGGGTTAAAGAAGCATTCACTGAATGATTTATCAAATTGCTTTTTTGGGGATGACACCAGTTCACATTCTAAAATAAATGAATGAGTTGCAATCCTAGATGTTTGCTAGTTATATATTAGTATGTACATATAGTAATTACATTGAGAGGAAAAATATTTTTTTCATAACAATTAATGTTTATAAATGTTTATGGAAGTACATAACAAATATAACAAACACATGGACTAATTAAGATGAAAGGGATGACAACCCTTGTGGCTTCTTCTGAAAAATAAAGAACATTACAATAGTAAGACTTAATTATTTCTGTAAACATTTCAAATTAGTTTCTGTATAAAAACTGAATTTATAAAATAGTTTATATCATCTAAGCCTTTTGACATTTGTACATACTATGTCAAGAATAAATTAGTCCTCATTTTTTATTTATTATATTATAGATTCTAATATATTATTGTTTATTGCTCTATATCTTTGTTTGAATTTTTAAAGTTGCTTATTGTTGAAGCACAAATGAAAAAGCTTTTTGTTGTGATTTATACATTCCCTTCGTATACAGTATCAAAATATAACTGTTACATGTTGATTGAATATTAATATATAATAAATAATTGAGTATTAAAGTAAGTAATCTGTTATGTTTTATGCATGAATAATGCTAGCTGATGAATAAGTACTCATTTCCCCCCCCCAAAAAAAATACAAAAACAAAGCAATCAATTGACCCATTTCTTTAGTTTGGCATCCTGTTCATGTATGGGGAGACGGAGTATTCGTCAGTAGTCTCAATCCTCTTGCCTATATGTTGCTGTCAGGGAACTGCCATCGGAGCTAGAGGCGGAGGGAAGGCTCCAAAGGGATGCAGGAGAGGGTCCCAGTAGGGAGAGAGGCAGCCCATCTGCTGGGGAAGGAAATCAGCGTAACACCAGTGGAGAAGGGGGGCAGGTGGGGGAATCGGGGAGGAGGCTCCAAGACTCTTCGCTGGAGACCAGCGGAGAGAGTACGGGTACTCCGCTGCCCACACCCTCCCTGCGCAGAAGACTTCCGCGCAGGGAGAGTAGGAGGAGACTTGGCGTCAAACAACTTTTATGCTGGAAAAGGTTTAAGAAACGCCCACTGACGGATTCTGCCAGCGACTGAGACAGTCACGATGCTGGAGGCTGTTCAGTCAGAAACGGTTAACCAGGTAACCTAGCCAGGAGTGGCGGCAACTTACGCACGAGCAACCCCTAAACCCATTACAGTTGCCAATTATCAGGAGTCAAATAATACATTTTATTTTACATTCTATGGAAGGGGTGAAAACCTGTACTTGTTGCCGGTTTAATCTGTATGGATCCACTCTGATATAAGAACTAGTTGCTGTGGCTTCCTGGTTCTTAGCAAAACCTGCAGCTGGCAACTTTGCTTCTATCCATTTCTTGGTAGAGCAACAACAGATAAGTAGAAACATTCCTGACAGCCGCAGTTCATACATTTATTGTAGCCAAAGGCCATTACAAATATGTAGCATTAGTATTAATAAAATAATACAGAGCAAACATCCACAATATAAGCCAATATGCACTGTTGGAGCACTGAACTATATAACCCTTTGAGCCAAGGGAATAGTTTATGAGTGGTGGGATTGAGCAATGCATTCCCAGGCATGCTACCGGTGCCTTTCCCCCACTCATATAATGCAAAAGTACTTTTGTTTGTAGTGGAGGGCAGGCTTCCCTTTCAGAATAAAGGAAAGAGTTATATTTGGCAAGCAGCTCATTGCCAGAAGATCATGCACCTGTTTGCCAAGAATTGGATGGGTCTTTTATAGCTGCAGCTGTACAGAACAGTGCTGAACCAGCGCGCCCAAAGCCATTTCATAGGACTGAGCCACCAAAAGTCATGCTCACCCTTCACCAGCCCTGTGGCAAAATGGGGGAAATCATTCACCGTAAATGCTGAGTTATTTTGAAGTTTACATTCTGCAGACCAAAGGGGCAGGCAAATATGTATTCAGATTTATGTGTATCTAATACACCACACATGTGCCTAATGGCTATGAAAGTCTCAAACAGTTCATTCACTCACATGTGAGTTTGGCCTACTCTATTTGTTCCAATTATGGGCAAATTTGGGTTGCGCTGGGAAAGCATGTGGCTGACTACACCATTGTAAAGTATTTGGCATCCTTTTGTGTCGAATATTTAGAACAGATGATCACTTAATAAATGTTGGGTTTTGTTTTTGCTTTTTTTGCTGGGTAGCGGGCTTGTGTTTGCTAACATGGTATATAGTGTGCGTGTGCGTAAATGCATTGCGCATTAGCATTTTGTAACGTTGATCAGGTTGGATAAGAATAATGTTAACGGCAGTTTTAAATTTACTCTTATTTTGTGAGATAACATGCTAATGATGTAGCTGTTTTAATTTGACTTTAGCAGACAGTTTAAATATAGGTTTCCCTTACAGAGACAAAAGTTGCAATTTAAAGCTCTTTGGTGGTCTAAAAACAGCTTAATTCTCTAGTAGCATGGTAATAAGCACTAATCCAGCTTATGCAGTGATTGTAGTATGTCATGTTTGTGAAAGATTGCCTAACTAGGCTTTCTCTGGGTTTTATGTAAAAAAAATTAAATGTAAAACCTTATAACATCTTTATGCTGAGACAAACTGTTCAATTTAACTTGCGCTCAAGCAGCAGCTGTCAGGAATTATCATGTTCCCCGCGTTCTTGGTATCACCTTGTGTCCTTACCTCCTAGATAGACTCTGTGGGATGATAAAGCTCACCTTGTTAGGATTTATTACTGAAATAATAACCTGAGGTAAAATGAAAGTTGATGTCACACGGAATGACAGCTGACATATATTTATGTCATGGGCAACATTATAATAATAAAACTTCCTTTCCCTTCCCTGGCACTAGGTGTTAAGTGGAAGTGTGCCTCATCATATCCTCCAGTGCCCTGCGTAAGGAGTCCATTAGACAAATACACGGTTCCTCTGTGGGCATGTTCACTGTAACGTGCCCTGTCAGGTGTTGTTTAAGCTTTAAACCGTGGCTCCGTGGCGGTACGAAACAGACCTGTGGGGCGACTGTGCATGCGTTCTTACAATGTCATGAGATTTATTTTTTAAAAGAGCACAGTTTTATCGCTTCAGTGGGGAAGTAAAATCTTTTGTAGCTGTGGTTTTTTTAGTTACCTAGAGGTCCCATACAAGTAAGATAAGCAAAGCAAGAGTTAGCAATGAATGGTCACGGGACTTTACCTCAGAGGTGCTTCAACAGCTGCCAGTATATGGTTGAGAAATGTCACCGGGTTCTAGTATTATGAGGGAGAAGGGTGAGGAACACTGTCTCCACACCATTAATAATTTTATACACCTTCGTCCTGTCACGTCTTACTTGACCTTCTTTAAACTAAAAAGCCTCAAATGTTGTATCCTTTCCTCATGAAGGAGTTGCTCCATCGCATCTACCATTTTTGTTACTCTTTTGTGAACCTTTTCCTGCTCCACAATATCCTTCTTGAGGCGAGTTGATCAAAACTACACCAGGCATAGGCAAATTCGGCCCTCCAGATGTTTTGGGACTACAACTCCCATCATCCCTAGCTAACAGGACCAGTGGTCAGGGATGATGGGAGTTGTAGTCCCAAAACATCCGGAGGGCTGAGTTTGCCTATGCCTGCTGTACACAGTTCTCCATATGCAGCTGGGACTTTATAACGACTTTATAATACTGACAGTTTTATTTTCAGTCCCTCTCCTAATAATCCCTGGCATGGATTTTGCCACCTTCCTAGCTGACACACACTGGGTCGACATCTTCATCAGGCTATCCATTACAACCCCAGGGTCTTGTTCCTGGCCAGTCACAACCCATGAAGGTACATGGGAAGTTATGTACCCCCCTCCCCCATTGCGCATTGCTTTAAACTTACTTTGAGGTGTTGGACTCCCTGCTAAATGGGGTGGACTGTGGCACAGAGTGCTGAGGGGGATGCCAGAATATGAGGTAGCATCACCCATGAGTGGTAGCCCAATTTACAAAAGGTGTGTCTTCTCAGTTTTCAGAGATTCCTCCACATCACAGCCCATTCCCTTCAACAAGGCCCCTTGACCCTTGGAATATGCTTTTATGGGTGTTACTTGGAAGAGGAGAAAATGAAAAGTAATCTTCTTGCCCACTCCTTCTGTAGAGTTTTCTCCAGATCCAATCTCTGATTTAGCCTTAATATTAGAGGCTCCACTTAAAGGTGGAGCTGTTGAGTTCTGCCTCTCTAGGTGTGACCAGGATGTTGTGGTAGCTATTCAAGCACAACTCAATTTATTCTGGAAGGTTCCTTTGAAAATCATATTCATCATAATTCAATTTAGTGTTAAATCCTGAACAAGGAGCTGAGAGTTAAAGAATACAATATTCAATCACAGTTTGTTTTCCTTATTAACGCAAGGAGTGGATTTGAAAGAGAGTATGTATTGTGTTAGTGTTCCTTTGTGGTAAAAGGAAACGGGTGTTTCAGGTCGGAGATGACTTAGCTTTAACATAGCCACACTCTCCGTCAATGACTTGTTATGCTATTGTTGTTGGTTTTGCTGTCAGATTTCTGTGAAAAGGACTGTCACCATGGATTTGCCTTAAACGTTAAGGCCCTTAAGGCAATACCTGGCCAGAGTCTTGGACTTGACAAAGGAGTGTTAACAGCCAGGGATATTCAGGTCATGTGTCTCTGTGAAAGCTAATTGTTAGAAGATTGCTTCTAGATACAGGACCACACAGCAATGTGCTGTTTAGCGGGGGGGGGGGGGACCTAGTCTCAGCTGAGGATGGTGTAATCTAGGTGTGTGTGTGTGTGTGTGTGTGTGTGTGTGTGGAGAAGTAGGAAGAGAACTGAGTTTCTGGGCTCTGCAAGCTATTAGACTCTTTGGTGATTAGATGTGGGGCAGTAGCTCTGGTTGCTTGTTGGGTTGTTTATTTTTAAATAAACTCAAATATTGAACACCCTAAGCTTAAAGTGATGTTCTATCCAAAGAAAACTAAAGCACCACACCCCTGGAATTTCTCATTGCTTGGAGAAGAGTCGCCCATATGATATTAAGTACTATATTTGCATATTTCTATAGCTTTTTAAGTTTGTTTCAGGCAGCCAGGTTTACCATATGATCTGCACCTGTGTTGTATAATTTGAAAGCAGTGACAAGTCTTACTGACTGCTCCAAGTACTGTGGCAATAGATGGGACAGAATGAACAAAACAACAAATGCTATGGTGGATATTTAATATGAAAAAAGTAGGGAAAGGAAATCTTAACATGAAAAATAAAAACCACAGTAGATATGTCTATTGCATAAATCAAAAGGCTTTATGTCATAACATGAGCATGTGCCACACCGGCTCATATATTGAATTTCAGTAGTTGGTTGCATAAAGAAGTAAAGTGTAATGAAACTGGCAAGCAAAGTATTCCCCAGTCAGCCTTATCTTTGTTCCATTTGTCCTTCAGACACAGCTTTTCTAGCGTTTTTCAATAAAACCCATCCAGCTCTCTCTCTCTCTCTTTTACTTTGCATCTCTCTGTAACTGAGCTGAGAAAACCAATGAGATTCAGTGCTTTTCTACTTGAGTCCTTAGCAGCTGTTTTTTAAGAGATCAAAACTTAGAATGCTGCTACATGGTATTAAGGCTTAGCCACTGATGTGTCCCTATAGAGGTTATGTTTTTCTTGTGGGGAGAGCGGTGGGAGGGAAAGGGTGAAGGGTGACACTTTTGAGCAGGCTTGTAGACAGTAAACACTACTTTCCTTGTTTCTTAGGATCCTCTTTGCAAGCTCAGTGCTTAACCTGACTGAACTCGTTGCCCTTCGGCCTGACCTTGGCAAATTGAAAAAGGTCCTTTACTTCCATGAGAACCAATTGACATATCCTGTCCAGAAATGTCAGGAAAGAGACTTCCAATACGGGTACAACCAGATTCTTTCATGGTAGGTGCATCTCTCATGCCCTTGTGTTTAATTGTTTTCTAGTATCTTCATGAACATGCCTCCAGGGGTTCTTTTTTCCTTTTTCTTTCAATAATAATATATATACACAGACATACACAGAGTCCTACGTGATTTCCAGTATTTGCAGACAGACAGATGCACACACAATTCAACACTGAAAGTATCAGGTTCATTAGTATATACGACTTGCTGAATGCCAAGTATACCTAGATACTATTATGAGCGTCTCATTGTACTCCAGTAAAATGTTCTGATTTCCAGTATATACCTCAGTGCTTTTGCTTTGAGAGCACTTAACAAAGGGGGCAGTTAATCAACACTGGCTCAGCAATAGCTTTTACTGCATCCAGCTGAAATTAAAATAGAGGTTTTCAAGGGAGTAAACAAAAATTAAAATGTACTGCGGCAATGTTTTTAGTGAGAGAGGGTAGTAAACATACCAGATAAATCCTTACGTTTCTTTCATTGCGTATTCACAAATTGTGCAGTGGTAAAACACCCAGACATTTAAAAGGCTGTGGCCCTTTATTGTTACTTAAAACAAACATATTTCTTGAATATAAGTTAATGAAAGAAGTTAATAACAGCTACACTGAAAAGCTTTGTGATTAGGCGTTATACAAACCTAAAGTGAAACTGCAAAGCTGAATTGGCTTGAATTGAAATAAATTCATTTACTTGGTCTATTTCACATATTTGTTATTAGAATTATTATAAGCATAGATTGAGCGTTTTAAAGCTCGATGTATAACATCTGCATCTTTGCATTGTAACTCAGATGAAAGACAAATAATGATCCCTATATACTCGAGCTTTTTGTAGCTGCCGTTCTGCTTTCGTTTGCAAAATGCTTCAGTTTTGCAGTAGCAATATTCTGAGAATATAATGAAATGGCTTTGCCATGAAATGGTTCTTAAAAACAAATAGCAGCTTATAAAAAATATTCCTCATCATTGCTACTGGAAGAAATACATCATGAAATGTTAAACCATTCCCCCCACCTCACTTTTGCTTTTGAAGATGCTATCATTTCCTATATTATCTTTGAGCTTATGGTACCTTTCCAATGATTTAGCTGTATTAATGGTCAAAATTTGTATTTTGAAGTCATATAAACACTGGGAATAATTCAATAATGCACAATTATGATCATTCCATCAGCACAAGCAGACCTTCCCTTGCTCCTTGAGCTGATTTGGGGTGTGGGAGGGCATGCAAGGGGAGGAGAGGGAAATACCCATTGTGCTAGTGGGTCTCATTGTACTGGCTCCTGTTAGTGCAACTATTTTGTTGAATCCACCCCACTAGATCTGTTTCCTGAAATTCAGCTATACAGTGGGAGTGAATGAATGGGTGAGTGGAACTCCCATCCTGCCCATTAACCTTGGCAAGTGTTGGGGCTTCTTCCTTTAGGACAGGTGTGGGCAGAAACACATTGTGGGGTAATGGTATTTCTCTGGGTGATTTACAGTACATCAACAGGGGTTTCTGACTTTCAGATACAAATCAGACAGCTGAAATAATGAATGTGTACAGGGAAACTATATGGGGATTTTTGTGTGAAAGGAGCACAAGAAGTTCATTTCTTGACACTAAAAAAATAAAATCTTTGGGGTGAGTTGTGTGCTTAGAAGCAACCCCGTTCCTTAATGCAAGGGCAGCATCCCTACAAACATTCTATAGGGTCATGGAACTGTAGCATTGGAAGAGACCGTGAGGGTCACCTGGTCCAACTCCCTGCAATGCAGGGCTCTTTCACCCAAAGTGGGGCTCAAACCCACAACCCTGAATTTAACAGCCTCATACTCAACCAACTGAGCTATCCCAGGTCTTGAGTAAGTGTGTCACTGCATGTATATACCATAGGTTCCATTCTGCACTTGGTTGTGGTGGGGTAGACCTGGGGTTCTAAAAAATACACCCTGTAAGCCCACCCCTACTATGCATAATCAGCAGTGTGAGGGGGATTCTCAATCAAACTGACAATGGCTGCTATATCTGGCATGGGCAGGGGGAAGACTGTATCTGCACATAAGCCAGTCTCTCCTTTTCCTTCTGCTGCATGCTCTTTGGCCTCGATGAGCCGTATGGAACATATCAGCCCGGGGGAAGCTCTCTAAATCTGCACTTGCTTAATTGTCTACCTCTTTCTCATCTACTAAATAAGGAGCACTTTATCACACATTAGCTGCTGACATGTGTGGGTGGGTGCCTGTCCCTAGGGCTGGATTAAGACCTTCAGAAGCCCTCAGCGCTGGAAAGATTATGGTGCCCCCCGCCCCATATGGAACTCAAAATCAAAACAATACTAAACTATTAAAAATGTATCTTTCAAAATGACACTAAACTTACACATATCCTGAAATAACTATCAAGCGCAACATATGGCAGGATCCGATTTCCTGGTATTATTTTGATCTGTGGTAGGAGGACATATCTGCTCGTATAGGTGGGGATAAGTAATAAAAAGAGGACAGAAAAATGGAGAAAGAGGAGTAGTAGTAGGAGTAGTAGAAATAGTAGGAGTTGTAGTTGTTACTATTACAGTAGTAACTCGGGTTACATACGCTTCAGGTTACATACGCTTGAGGTTACACACTCTGCTAACCCAGAAATAGTACCTCGGATTAAGAACTTTGCTTCAGGATGAGAACAGAAATCGTGCTCTGGTGGCGTGGCAGCAGCAGGAGGCCCCATTAGCTAAAGTGGTGCTTCAGGTTAAGAACAGTTTCAGGTTAAGAATGGACCTCTGGAACGAATTAAGTATGTAACCAGAGGTACCACTATATTAAAATTTGTATACCGCCCTATACCTGCAGGTCTCAGGGTGGTTACAACATGAAATAACAATATAGACTTCTGGTGTGCTCATATCTCTCTGGATTGAAACCATCACTCCTAAGGCATAGCATATTAGCAGTATATTTGCTCAGAAGCAAAACAGACAGGATGTTTTTAAACGCATTCTATAAAGCTAATTGCCTTCTTTGCTTATGTATCGGTATTTCTGGCCTTGTGGCAGGAATTTTAATTGGAAAAGGAAATGCAAACTTTTTTATCCTTTCATTCTTTTTTATATATCCCCCAGAGGATATGCCCCTTTCTTCTTCTTTTAAATATACTTAAAAACCTGTCTTTAACCCTGCTGCCATTTCAAATGCCTTGGGAGCACCATGTCCTCTCATACAGCGGTGGGCAACTTCAGACTTGGGGAGCAAATGCTGCTCTCCATCCCTCTCTGTTTGGCCCTGGGGACTCTCCCCAGGCCACACACTCCTCTCCAGCCACACTGACCCTGCTTTGCACCCTGCTTAATTGGCTAGAACATGTCCTTATCTCTAATGGTGCTCCTTCTTTTCTGGGATGGGGGATAGAAAGAGGTATGTGACTGTATCTAGAAACTAGCCTAGGTTACAAAGGCCAAATTCAGTTTTGCCTGTGGCCCTGCCACCTCTGGCCCCTGGAAATATGCTCAGAAGAAAATGTGGCCCTCGGAATACCCACCTCTCTAATAGTTAAGGTGGGTGCATAGTTCTGGGCTGCCCAGTAGGAGAGCAAAATAGAATTCCCCAAGAGAAAACTGATTCTGCATTCCTTTTCATCTGGGTCTTCATGGAGTGCATTCTCCACCGTCAACCCAAATCCTGTCCCTTTCTCAACTTAAATGGTTCTTTGGGGTGGGAGTGGATATTTGGTTTGCAGGAATAAGCACTTCTTCCAGTCTCAATTAACTCCCCACTCCAGAAGACTGTTCTAAGTGCTAATTAGGAAGTCCTCCTAACCAGAGAAGGGACACGGGTAGCGCTGTGGTGTAAACCACTGAGCCTTGGGTTTGCCGATTGGAAGGTTGGCGGTTCAAACCCCACTACAGGGTGAGCTCCCGTTGTTCAGTCCCAGCTCCTGCCAACCTAGCAGTTCGAAAGCACATGAAAGTGCAAGTAGATAAATAGGTACCACTCCAGCGGGAAGGTAAATGGCATTTCCGTGTGCTGCTCTGGTTTCACCAGAAGTGGCTTAGTCATGCTGGCCACATGACCCAGAAGCTGTACGCCGGCTCCCTCGGCCAGTAAAGTGAGATGAGCACCGCAACCCCAGAGTCATTCACAACTGGACTTAACTATCAGGGGTCCTTTACCTTTACCTTTTACCTAACCAGAATCCTGAACTGTAAGTGAATTAGAGTTGGGCAAGATGTGTCTGATGGGAATTAATCAGAGGAAGAAGAAAAGCCCTTTCTCAGGTTCTAACGAATTGTTCTCTCGCTTGGTGAAAAGCGGAAGGAGCCCTAATTGCTTAGTATCTTGGAATGGCTGACAGGGATGTGAAATTATTATCTGGAGACTTTTGCCATCAGGAGGCTTCAGAACTTCATAGGAACATCTGGGACTGAGTGTTGGGCAGCCAACACAAAACCCAGGCAGGGTAGCCCAATAGCATAATTGGCATAATTCAGAATACCCCATAGCATCTTGTTATGGGTGTCCACTTATATAATTCCGTTTTCCATATTAGATGCTTTAGGGAGCCAGGTGCTAGTGTGGGAGATTTCAGCAATGAGAAACCTTTATACAGAATCTGTTTTCCCTTAAGATATATGCTAAGTAAGCATGTGTTACTCCCCCCCTCCATTTAGTTGATTGAATTTAAGTGCTTGGGTTTCTATTTTGGCAATCACACACAAAACTATAGCCCACAGACAACAACAAAAAATATTTTAAATGTGTGGTTCAAAAAAGTGTGACTGCCTGTCACAAAGTTTTGACAGAAATAAAGAAGTAAACTTTTTTTGTCCCTTTTGTTCCCAGCTATTAGTTAAAAGCAAAAGAAATAGGTTAGCTCACTGGTTGTCATAGCTGAAAGAAAACATAGCTGAAAAAAGTGTTTGGAAAAATGTGAGATTTCAAAAATGGTTCCACTCCAGTTGTTGAGCTGAAAAGCACTAGAGTTCTGTTCAAATATTTCCTTGCTTTTCCTGCTGAGTCCTGCTGTTTTTCTGGGCAGTGTCAGTTTTCTATCTTGTCTATGAAGCAGTGAGAATTAGGAGGAGGAATGATTTTAACCCTGTGTTAGTTAGTGTAAGTGGTAGACTGGTAGATAGTGTAACTGGTAGACATGTACACACTGGGAAAGGGGTGGTGATAACTGAGGGCTGTGCCTGTTATCCCCAACCTATTTGGGTTGATTGTACAGTGGTACCTCGGGTTACATACGCTTCAGGTTACATACGCTTCAGGTTACACACTCCACTAAGCCAGAAATAGTGCTTCAGGTTAAGAACTTTGCTTCAGGATAAGAACAGAAATTGGGCTCCAGTGGTGCGGCGGCAGCAGGAGACCCCATTAGCTAAAGTGGTGCTTCAGGTTAAGAACAGTTTCAGGTTAAGAACGGACCTCCGGAACGAATTAAGTACTTAACCCGAGGTACCACTGTAATAAGTTAGGTAAAGGCTTGTGTATGCAAGTGCCAAATAAGAGACCCATGCTGTCCAGTTTTGCATAGTATGGATTGTTATGTGCGGAGCTGCTGTGCCTTGGGATGTTTATGCATTGTCTCCTTCGCAGAAGTGATACTTTTAAGTCATCGTTTGTTTACCCAAAAGGTGATTTGTTTGAACATCCAACCCAGCCTAGGAGACTGTGGTTTATTTTTGGCCTACAACCCTTGGTTTGTTTTAACCATGGTTTCACATTCTCTCTGAACTCCAGCCTTGCTTACCATGGTTTGGCCACCTTACCCCATCAAGGCACAAGGAAGAGCAGCTGAAAAACAAACTCAGCTTTGGAGAAACAAGCCATGGCTTGTTTGTTCTTCTCCAAGACAACTCATGGATTGTTGAATAAACCATGGTTAAAATAAATGATGGCTTAGCATTATGCATGAACACAGACAATGTATGGAGTTCAGGAGGAAGCTAGGGACACTTACCTCTTGTCCACCTAGGTCAGTAGTTGACACAGTAATAAAACCAACTTGCCCTGAAACCTGCCCTTAATTTCTGTTGCTATTGGTTTAAAGTTGTTACCATTGGGGCGGGGACCTGTGCTGAGAAGTTGTTTATGGTATTGTTGGTTTAAGGTTATGAAAACCTTTAGCTGCATAAAAAGATCCTATTAAGATTTGCTGGAAGGAGAGACATACATGGTCCTTTAAGTCTGAATTGATTTTAAAATAGTTAGCTTGGTTTGCTCAGCTTGGAAATATTTCTGACTTCTCTAATGCACATAAGAATTTGGGAGGAAGTGTAGTGCAGTGGTTTAAGAGAAGGTCTTTTCAGGTGTTATGGTTAAAAAGGGAACATGAACATATTAGTCTCAACTCCAATAACCCCACATGCACTGTCCCCTCCTCCCAATACTCTGCCCCTGACTCAATGCCAAGGTTGCAGGTTTGATCCCCGTACGGGACAATTGCATATTCCTGCATTGCCGGGATTGGACTATATGATCCTTAGGATCCCTTCCAACTATGATTCCATGATGCTCCATATTGAACAGGAAGATCTGAGGGAGCTTCTAAGCACATTGCGGTAGATGTAATTCAAAGCCTCAGCACAATTGGGCATGCTGATAAGGCAATATTCCTGATCATACAGAGGCGGCATTCAGCTGATTGCGCTTATAAACCCCTTTCAAACCTTCCAATGCTGTCAGATCAAGGGTGGAGCACACAGGACCAAGTGCATATGTGGATGCAGGGTTGGAGATGATACACACTTCCAACTCATGTTTACATTTCCTTTTCAGCAACAAATCTGATTAGTGATAGAATGAGGTGAGCATTGAAACATCTCCCATCACCCCAGTCATGGTCTCACTTGGTGGCCTTTGGCAAGCTGCATTTTGATCCGCAGCCTGTAATGCAAGGGTGCTAATACCAGGGTAGCATTTTGCCCATGTAGGAAAAGGCACCATGGATACTAGCTTGGGTCCAGGGAATGGTAATGAAGAAAGCACATTTAGTGCTGTTCCACAACCTCTTGTGCAAGACCTAGTACAAGATTTATTGTAGTACAGCATTGTTTCAGGGTTAAGGTTACAGTATAAGAAAAGGCCAATAAGTAAAACTGCAGAATGCAGTAAGTGAACTCCAGTGGGTCATAAAAAGTGAGCTTGCAAGTTTTGAGAACAAGGGATTGTTTGCCCAAGAGGTTGTGCCCATGAAGGAATTCTTTGGAAATTACTTTTGTCTGTAAAAACAGACCTTCTGTTCTTGGAAACAGTCCTTCTGCTAGCAGTAAAAAGTAAAGGTAAAGGACCCCTGACAGTTAAGTCCAGTTGCGAAGGACTCTGTGGTTGCGGCGCTCATCTCGCTTTACTGGCTGAGGGAGCCGGCGTTTGTCTGCAGATAGTTTTTCTGGGTCATGTGACTAAGCCGCTTCTGGTGAAACCAGAGCAGTGCACGGAAATGCTGTTTACCTTCCCGCTGGAGCGGTACCTATTTATCTACTTGCACTTTGACGTGCTTTCGAACTGCTAGGTTGGCAGGAGCAGGGACTGAGCAACGGGAGCTCACCCCGTCGCAAGGATTCGAACCGCCGACCTTCTGATTGGCAAGTCCTAGGCTCAGTGGTTTAGACCACAGTGTCACCCGCTGTAAAGCAGTAGGGCACCTTTAAGATATATTAAATAAATTGATGAGATATGTTTAATGAATGGATTATTTTTTTCTCTTTTTTCATTAGTTTGGTTGCTGATGTCGTGGCGTTCAACTCTGCTTATAATATGGAGTCATTTCTAACATCTATAGGGAAGTTTATGAAGCTGATGCCTGACCATAGGCCTAAGCATCTGGAAGAGTTAATCAGACCAAAATGCCAGGTCCTTTATTTTCCAGTGATGTTCCCTGATGTGAGCAGGTTGGTGGCTTTTTAATTTCTTCTCTCTGTTCTGTCCCATTCATGGTTCCTCAGTTCTCTTTATACTGATGATTATTACCTGGAATTTTTTGCAAGGCTTGTATATCGGAAAATCAGAGGACCTATTACATTGCTGTTACATTTTCTCATTCAGAAGTCAAGAACAGAAGAATATCAAGTGACTTAGCCAGGACTACTTGTAAGAAATGCCAACTGTGCCAGTCCTGCTGACAACAAGTACATATATTGAATATATGATTGGGCCAGGCACCAGGCTACCTTTGAGTTCCTGAGATATAAAATTCTCCCCCAAAGAAGCACATGCATTACCTTCCTTCACCACCACCCCATAGTTGTTCATTTACACTTTCCCCTCTTCATCCTCTCTATCCATTTCTGAAGTTGCTTTGAAATCACCTGATCCTACTTGTTTCAAGGTGCAATGAAGTTGGGGGTGGAAGAGGTACTTTATGTGACAGTAGGAATAGTATTTCACTCCAGGATACATTACCTGACTGACTTGATTAGATTTGTATTTTGCAAATAGCTATGGCCCAATTTAAAGGAGGCGCTGTGATTGGATCTCTTATTGTGGTGGTTGTTTTAAGAAATTCAAAGCAGCAGCAGGAGAGCCCAAATTGATTTGGAAGAGTGGGGCTGGGTGTGTGTAACCGCCCTCTTACTTTTATCTGCCTGGTTTTAATGTGTGTGATACTAAGAATGCTTAACATTCAATGGAACCCACTCTATCTCTTTCTTTGTGAGCCTTCTTATTGTGGGAGGCAAACCCAGAACTGTGAGTCATACAGAGACATAATGAGCAGCCTCTCTGCTTCTCCACATCTGGTAGCAGATGATGTGCAAGACCTATGCCTGAGACCCCTGAGAGCTGCTGCTAGTCACAGTAGACAGTCCTAGAAGGTCTACCTGTCCTCACATCTGTATACCTATATTTTGAGATCCTCATCACCAGAGGCTGTTGTCTGGGTTCTCACATTGAGATATGGTGGGTGGCTACTGGTAGAAAGGTATTATCAGTGCTTATGCCCCATCTTTGAAACCCTCTCTTCAGAAAGAAACATGTAGCACCCATTCTGATATATTTTCTGATGCCAGACAAGGACACTTTTATTTTATCTGGCTTTTATACTTGTGTTGATCTGTTTTATTTTTGCTTATATATTGTTTCTGATACCTTTATATATTTGCTCGTTGTGTTTTAAATTATTTTATTGTAAGCCCCCACCCTGTGTAAGTTCCTTGAAAGGCAAGCATAAATCTTCATAATAAAATACACATATAAATAAATATTGGACTAGATGGACCACTAGTCTGATTGGTATAAGGCAACTTCTCATATGCTAGTTCCTAGTTTGGAAATGACTATGTTGCACTTTTGGAAGTGTAACAAATTTACTTTGCCTTTTAGTTTAGATAAGGGGCCACCAGCGACTTTATATACGTTGGTTATTTTTAATATGTTTTCTTATTATTTAAAAAGTATCCTTTCTAAATTGAATACTGCGTTGCAAAAGAACACACAGTTCAGATTTCTTAATGTATTTATTTTAAAATACCGGTAAATACTTTCACACCGGCTTTTGTTCAGGAGTTAATATGAAAGTTACATGTACCCTTAAAATGTCAGTGTATTTTATATTGCTTGACATTGTATAAAAACTATTGGATGGAATCCAGCATAGTATGAAAGGACTGCACCTTCCTCTTATCTTCCTGCAGCCACTTGCCCACCCCAAATCTGTTGTGGAAGGGCTCCTGACACCCCAGAATACATTTTGAGGGTGTGTGGAGGGGCGTACCAGGATGGGGGAAAGAGGAAAATGAAGACTTGTATGCTCGTATATGAATAGGGTTGGATACAGCCCCTTGTGTTTAGAAACCAATTATGGTTCCTGGCTCTAAATAAAAATTAACATCAGCCCAAGATGCCAAGGATTTAATTCTTACCAAGAACAACAATTCATGACCCAAGTTGTGCATTTTCAGCTACAGCTACTGATAGTTGCTGTTATCCCCCCCCCCCCCGCAAGATCATGTGTTAAATAAATCTTGAATGCACCTGTGGCAATTGAATGCAGTTTATTAATTTACTCTGTATTACTGCAGTGAAATCTAGCTGAATGGAAATGGAGGAGAAAAAGGTTAAGAAATATCATGGCCAAACTTAGATTCATAAAGCAAGCTCTTCGCCCAGAGTGGTTTTCGAGTTATTTTCAAATGGTAATTTGCTTTATCCAAACCAAACTCATACAGTGTAAGTAAGTGATTATTTGCATGACTGACAGTCATTTGAATGCCTGCAGTCTTTTAAAAATGCATAATTTTGCAGAGATGTTGGGGTGGGGGAAATATGAACAGCAGAATAACCAAGGTGATTTCTCTCTCCTCTCCTTACTTTGACCTCCTTTTTAGTTTTTATTGCTGTTAACATGATTTTCTTTGTATATGGGGAAGGAGATGAACTGAAAACAAAATAAGGCAGCGCCATTAAGGATATGGCCATGATTTGTAAAATAATCTTCATTTTATGTTAATATTGTGTCTGTAAAGAAAAAACACACCGAACACACACACACACACAAACCTTTGGCCCTAGATGTGGGCTACATAGCTGGAGCAGCACATTTCATTTCACTTAATGTAAGGGCTGCCTCAGGTCTCAGCTCACAAAAGACCAACGCCAATCTCTTCTTATATACAAAAGTGTTTATTGCAGTTCATTGTTTGCTTCACATCCGAGGCGCGCAGCCCCACGTCTGTTACGCTTAGACCTTTGAAGTCCCCTCTGAGTCAGTCCCTCCCCTGCACCAGTTTAAGAGGCTTGCGCTGCTCCACCTCTTTCTCTCTTTCCTTTTCCGCAGGGTCTTCCTGCCCGCTGGGGTTTCGCCCCTCCTGGATTCCTCTGACGCGGAATCCCCAGATTGCTCTTGCCCCCTCCTGCGGGCTTTGGGACCTGGCCCCTCCTCCGGGCTCCCTGTACTTCCGCGCGCCTCTACATTTGAACTTGGCGCGCGCGCCCAACCTCTAACCTTCCTTTTGACAGTTACACTACTCCCTTCACTACTCCCCTCCCCTTCTGGGAGGGTGCCTTGCTCCGACCTCCCTCCCTTCTCTGCTGCCGGAGCTGCTTCCCCTGATACACTGGAACCACCACCCCCTTCGCTGCACTCTGGCGGGGAGACTGGTCCTGACGCCCAGCTGCCACTCTGGGACCCCCCGCTGGCCCCCTGCTCCTGACACGTCCCCCCTGGGGCTCCCCTGGCCCTGACCACCGGCGCCCCCTTCTGGGAATCCTCTGATTCGCTGGAAAGACTCATGGAATCTCTTGAGTCATTGTCATCCTCTTCCTCGCTGTCCTGGGATTCATCCCCATCGCTCTCCATCTCCTGCCTACCCTGTGCCTCTGTCCCTGAACCCCTGACACTTAAGAAAATCAATTTTGTTTGTAGCTTTTCTTAACCAAAAATCCACATGTGTTCTAACAGAGAAGTTGTTGTAATTAAAATCTGAATGTAATGTATACAGTCGTACCTCCGCTTACGTAACCCTCCGGTTGCATAAACTTCAGGATACGTAAGCGGCAAACCCGGAAGTATATTTCCGGTTTTTTGCCATGCGTGCATATACAGAAGCGGTAGACCGCTTCTGCGTATGTGCCGAAGCGGTGTACCGCCGCTCACACGTGCGCCGAAGCAGTCTCTCTGGTTGCGAAAACCTCAGGATCCGGCCGGACCTCTGGAACGGATTCCGTCCGCAACCGGAGGTACCACTGTACTTAGAATTGAATTTTCAACAATGCACCAAATATTATTTGTCTGATTGGAATTGGTGTGGCAGTGTGGAGACAGATATTCCATTTTGAGTGAAAAATATTTGAATATGTATATTATTTTCATTTCTTTTTGGGGCAGTTAGGGCTTCCATTGGTGGTAGTTGCTTCTGCTGCATCACTGTATTTTGCAATAGAGATGCTATTGGATTTTTTAAAAAAATTACCCTTAAGTTGTGTCTTTAGCAGACAATTTTCATTTGCTTATAATTAATGATATATATTTTAACCAATATATTTAAAATAATAAAAAATCAATACATTTAACCAAATCTTTTTCTCAAAAGTTCAGGATAGTGAAGAAAATAAAACAGGATGAAACATGAAACTGTAAAACAACAGCAAGATGAGAGCAGAAATAACAATTGATACAATTGATAGAAAACCCAAAAGAAATTATGCCAAAACGAAGATTCAAGGCTAGTGTGGTGTAGAGTGTTGGACCAGGATTCAGGTCCCAACTCAGCCATGAAGTTCACTAGGTGACCTTGGGCCAGTTGCTACCTCTCAGCCCAACTTATTTCCAGGGTTGTTGTGGAAATTAAATGAGAATAGGGAGAACCTTGGAGAAAAAGGTGGGCTATACTTGAAATAATAAGTCATAAATAAAATAATTTATGTTGGGGAGAGGATTCCTGAGACAGGGAAGCACCCCATTGTGGGGCTACTGCCCACCTCTCCTCTGAATATTGGGGAAGCTGACAATGGGAAGCCCTAGCAGGTTCACCTCAGAGAAATTGGTCTTAAAAGTAAGTAAGTATATTTTTATTTATACCCCGCCCTCTCCGGCCAAGACCAGGCTCAGGGCGGCTAACATCAAATACATTAAAACACAATCAAACAATGGATTAAAATAGGGCTTAAAAATTAGAATCGGGATAAAATTAAATGATTGCCCACAAATTACAACCATAGGGGTCAGGAACCTCAAGTATTCATCAGTGCCAGCTATCCATGTTGGTTCCACATGAGCTGATAAAAGGGCCAAAGAGGTAACTTACAGGGTCCCATAGAGGGGGTCAAACTGGGCCTGGACCGAAGGCCAGGTGGAACAGCTCCGTCTTGCAGGCCCTGTGGAAGGATGTCAAGCCCCGCAGGGCCCTGGTCTCTTGTGATAGAGCATTCCACCAGGCTGAGGCCACAGCCAAAAAGGCCTTGGCCCTGGTTGGGGCCAGTTTAATCTCCTTGAGGCCTGGGACCTCCAAGATAGTATTATTTGCAGACTGTAAGGTCCTCTGTGGGACATACCAGGAGAGGCGGTCCCGTAAGTATGAGGGTCCTAGGCCGTATAGGGCTTTAAAGGTTGAAACCAACACCTTAAACCTGACCCTGTACTCCACAGAGCCAGTACAGCTGGTATAGCACTGGATGGATGTGGTCCCACAGCAAGGACCCCATAAAGAGCCTCTAAAAGTGCACTTTTAGATTCAATGGGTGTTTTGTATTGAAATCTGGCAGCTGTTTTCAAGGCACTATGTAAGGATCATTCAAACTGTGTTTGGTTTTGGCCAGCAAAATTTCCATAACTGTTATGGGAGATGAGATACCTCATGTATTAGATGGTCTTCTGTGGATTCTCACTTTATCTCTGAGTGATATTTTTGTGTTCACAGATGTATTCTTAGTCTGCATGGCTTCTGGTTTCTTTACACATCTTTATCTACCCTAGCCATCACAGGCCAAATTTGTAAAGTGCGCTGTGCCACCCACTGGATGATCAATCACCTGATGTCACAGTGGTGATCATCAGGACTTCATAGCATCATGCATCTTTTTTGCAACTTTATCAGACATGATCCCATGATCTGTAGCTGGATTTTTAGATGGATTGTCTTTCAGAGGTGTTTCTATCCCAGCTGAAAGTTTTCACAGATGTGCACCCACATTAACCCAGTAATTCCATAGAGACAAAAGGTTACAGCAGAACTTGCCATTATTTAGGGCAGGGGTAGCTAATATGGTCACATCCATACATTGGTGGACTACAGCTCCCATCAGCCCCAAGCAGCATGGCAAATGGTTCAGGATGGTTGAAAGCGCAGTCCATCAACACCTGGAGAGATCTCCAATGTCTGCCTCTGATTTAGAGCATTCTTGGGATTCATTTAGAAATCTAGGGGCAGCCACCCAATCTTTTTTGCCACTTGAAGTGGAATGGCTTGCTGCCAGTGTTGACAACTTACTTGTCTGTCCACTGCTGCATGACACTGCCACCTTCTCTGTGCAGGAAAATCTAGCAAAATGTTCCACAGAAAATGTGGTTCTTCATCACATGGATGTCTGTGAAGGAAGGTATGACACTGCTTCCTCCTTTACTAGTTGCTTTAAAATTTAAGTGCCTTTAGGACACAGATTTAAAATCTACATTAGCCAAATGACAGCACGGAATAACAGATAAAAAGGGAACAGATGGGAGAACTCAGGTTAAAAGTTAATGAGAGCTCCTTTCATTAACACAACTTGTTGGTATTATATACAGTGCTTGCCTTAAATCCTAAAAAAATGAGGAAAGAGAGATCTCTCTTTAAACTATGGTTCTTTCATGGGAAGGGATAATAGGGACAAAATGAGAAATTCAGCTTTGGTATAGGTCTAATATAAGAGACACCCTGTCCCAAATAGTGAAAAATGCCTGATGGCTAACTGAGATGATCCTGTTTGAAGCAGCAGAATAAAATGGAGGAAGAAACACCATCAAAGTGGCAAATTGTGATACAGCAAGCATAGGCCAGATCAGGTGCAAAGATTCCCCATTTTGCATATTGTGCCATTTGGCAAAGGAAGAAGCCATAGAGGTCAGTAAAGGTATGGGACCCCTGACTGTTAGGTCCAGTCACAGAGAACTCTGGGGTTGCGGCGCTCATCTCGCTTTCTTGGCCGAGGGAGCTGGCATACAGCTTCCGGGGTCATGTGGCCAACATGACTAAGCCTCTTCTGGCGAACCAGAGCAGCGCACGAAACGCCGTTTACCTTCCCGCTGGAGTGGTACCTATTTATCTGCTTCCACTTTGACATGCTTTCGAACTGCTAGGTTGGCAGGAGCAGGGACCAAGCAATGGGAGCTCACCCTGTCGCAGGGATTCAAATTGCCGGCCTTCTGATCGGCAAGTCCCACGCTCAGTGGTTTAGACCACAGCGCCACCCGCCTCCCTCATAGACATCAGTACTCTCTTGCAAATACGAAACCTGTCTCTGCATGCCCTGCCATCAATTCCTAATTTTCTGTTACCCTTGTCCTTCTGTCACCTCCTTCAGGCTGTCCATCTACCTTACACCACCCTCTTGAGCAAGTATTGTCAAAGTCTCATTGCAAGTTACTGCTTGTCACCCAAGTGGAAGAGATTGCTCTGTAGTAGTTGCTTGTTTCTTCTTTAAAACATCTTCTGATGGGGGAAGGGGGAGTTTTTTGTCTGCTTTCCTTTAGTTAATGTCAGTAACTCAACTGAGGTCTTAGATTAGCCTTCCACTAGTTCCAAAATATACTGCAGTTGAATTCTCCATGCAACCTACTTAATTTTATTATGTTGGGTTCTCGTCATGTTGCATACAACGCATTCCCATAAAAGTTGCATTTTGTATTTACAGAGAAATTTCTCTTGAGAGTTAAGGTCTTGTAAAACATTCTTGTTCTACAGCATGAACGAATTATTACACTCTGGGGCATTAAAAGTGAAGTGTACTGAAGAAAAGAATTTTTTCATTAAAATGCAGTTTATATTGATAAAACAGATTACTAGCATTTGATGAAATGTGAAACTTGGATCTGCCCCTATCACTAAATCGCCGGTAGGTTTATTTTGGCAGGAAGACTAGAATGTAATGTATATCAGGACCAATCATTATGCAGTACCTGTTAGTTTTGTATTCAATTAAATTGTGCCTCAGTAAAGTAGTTGGAAGGTTGTGGCGGGTGGGGGGGGGGAACCTTGCTTATTCTATCTATCTTGAAGTAGCAGAATGTAGTAACCAAGAATATTTGAAAAGAAAAGCTGTTGTGTTATCAGTTTTGGCACGGTCATTTATCAATCAGTATTTTAAACATTGACAAGTGGTAATTTAATAGGGAATGACCCTGTTGGCAGGAAGTTCTAATGACAGATGATGCAAACTCATTTATCACTATGGGGCTCTGCTGGCTTCTTACCTTTCTCAGTATCACAGCTCATATTTTCCAAGTCTGGGATGTGAGAAGCCACAAAGGGGAAAACCTATGGCAGAGAGCCTGCAGCCACTCCTATCTCTCTCTCTCTCTCTTGTTAAAGTAGTTAACTCTTGATTTACACATGTTCTCCTAGTGTGGATTGAACAGCCTGATGGTTCGATAACAATTTGAAAACATTTAACGTGTGTGTAATATCCTCTATTTAAAAATGATGTGCTCAGCACTTGGGCCATGCTGGAAGCCATTGGGCCATGCTGGAAGCCTGAGCTGCCCTGACTTGTGAAGCATCAAACCAGCTTGTGCATATGTGGGGAATGAGGGTGGGGAAGGTCATCCCACAGCCTATGGAAAAAGTAAGAGGCAGAATACACCAAAAACGTGTCTCAGAGGCCTCTCATGCCTCTAGTTCTCTGGACCCTTTTAGTTAGTTATTGATGTTTATGTGCCTAGAACGTCATCCTTGTTCAAGGGCCACACTAATCTTTGCTTTATTGTTCCATTTCTTAGTTGTATGTGCTGCTGAAACAACCACAGGCTCTGTTAGTGCAGGGAAACTGCTGGTGGCCAGGATGAGAGCAGCATATTGTTGCAAGCTGGATTTTTGTTTTGTTTTAGTTTTAGCATAAACAGCCACTCTTCTTAGGTGACTTTACTCAAAGTCACATAATATGAGTAAGAATAATTTATTATTTATTTGCCGCCCATCTGGCTGGGCCACTCAGGGTGGTTTCCAACAAATTATAAAACCACAGCAAAACTTTGCACATTAAAAACCTCCCTATACAGGGCTGCCTTCAGATGTCTTCTAAAGGTCAGATTGTTTATTTCCTTGACATCTGATGGGAGGGCATTCCACAGGGAGGGCGCCACTGCAAAGAAGGCCCTCTGCCTGGTTCCCTGTAACCTCACTTCTCACAGTGAGTGAACTGCCAGAAGGCCCTCGGAGCTTGACCTCAGAGTCCAGGCTGAATGATGGGGTGGAGACACTCCTTCAGGTATACAATACATGTGTCCTTTTTTCATCTGGCTTGAGCCCCCCCCCCCCCCAAGTGACACAGTGATTCAGAGGACACTCTGATGGTGCACATGCTTCTGGAAAATGCCCCTATTTGGGGTACTCTGCCCCAGAACCATTTGTCTTTGGGTTCCTGCATTGTACTACTGCAAACGTTGAATGATGTGAGGGTGGGGTGTTGAGTGCAAGAGGAGCTGCCATCACACTGAACATATGAAAATTTCTCACCTGTTCCTGAGTTAATGTTTACATTTATCACCTGTATTGGGTGGGCAAGGGATGCTGTCAGAAGTTATTATTTGCTCAATTTACTCAGTTGCTTTATTTTCAGTGTGCATTTTGTAGGTTGTTATCTTGTAGCAAGAAGCAAAACTACATGTATTTTTATAGATAGAGATCAGTCATTCTTTAAGAATGGGTGGGGTGAATACATCAGTTGGGGGGGTTACTTGGGATTTTGATTTTGTTGAAATTTGAGGGATTGAAATGTTTTGTATCCTTGCACATTCACTTTATGACTTTATGACCATTACCTTAGTGTAATCTACCTTGACAAATCTTGGAACTGGTTTTTGAACTCTGGTTAAATTGGAAAGCATTTTGAGGGTTCATTGAGGGCAGTTTTCCAGTGGCAAATTTCTCTACAATGTGTTAGTGGCCAGATTGTTGGTATGTTCACTCCCTTCTGAATAAAAAATAAAAATAATTTTTGCAGTACTTTTTAGTGTACAAAGTGCTTTACTATTCTTATCTTAATTGTGATTTATATTTAATTCAGCATTTGCTTTGCCTTCTCTGAGTTATCAGTATGGATAGTTATCAGGCAACCATTTGAACGTTAAAACTCTGTGGGCGGCATTTTTTCCTCACCGCTGACAACTGGATTTTGCAAAAGAAAGTTGAGTTACTGTAAGCATAGTGTAATGTACTTTTCTGGAAACCTGGACATAGGTGATAAGAGTGGGAGCTTTTGAAAATAGGAGCCTTATTTTGGTGTACAAATGGAAACTAAGCTCCTGGGGTTGGGGCGTGGGAACCTGCCTATTTTGAAGTGAGGAGCACTAGAAAATCTGACTAAGAGTTTTTTGTTTTTTGTTTGAAATGCTTGACTTTCTGCCTGCTTATATTTTATATATATATTACTGTTCCGAAATGCTTTTTACAATTTAAGTGCTTTAAAAAATATAAAACACTACATTTCTATATATTTATTTTCTATATTTTCCCCCTTTCTATTTTTTTATTATTTATATCCTGCTTTTCTATGACAAAGCCCTCCTTAGGGCGGGATACAGTATATTATATTTTAAAAGAAAGCATAATAAAGGAATCTGAAATACAATCCACAAGGAATCTGCAGCATAATAAAGCGCACCAAGAAGAATAGCTTAAATTAAAAGAGACAACAGCTGGTCAGTAAGCTGTCCCCTTGTGACTACCCATAATGCTGCTGTAGAGCATCAGTCCAGGACAGGGGTGGAGAACCTAAGGCCAAATGTGAGGCCCCTAGGCCACATCCATTCCCCAGCCATGCATTGTCTCCCCAGGCCTCAACCCTCACTATCCCTTCTTCACAATCTCCTTGAGTGTTTTTGCCTGGCTGGAATGTGTCTTTGACATCTGAAAAAGACTCTTATTTACCTTGGTGGAGGTGAAGGAGGTAGAAATTGGTCTGCTGTACAAACCTAAAGCTTGCACCCATTGTCTACCCACTTTAGCTTGGCTCCTAGCTACCACTGCTTATCTGGGACTGTAGCCCCTGGGCTGAGAAAGGTTGGCCACCCCTGTTCCAGGATATTGTGATTATTTTAAAGTGGAGGCTTCTCAGCTTTCCACCATCACATCCTTGAGGAAAGGTAGCCTCTTCCGGGACACTGGATACTCAGTAGCTTCTCAGGAGTGATGGGTGCTGTTATTAGGCGTTTCCGCTTGAGTCTGGGCATTCTGTCACAGTACTGGGGGAAATGAGAGACTATGAGTTTTTGTTTGTTTTAAATAAGGACTGGAATAATACTAGGGACCCTGCTGCCAGTACATCTGAGAAGCGGCTCATGCAACAGCTCAAACGTTCATGCAAAAGTTCATACTTACTGCTTGTTCTTGAAGTGTACCTCATAGTAATATATCAGAGGAAAGTCATTGCTGTTGTTTTACGCGCAGGGGAATAGAATAATGGTGGATCTCGTCTTCGGTGTGTTTATGCAGTTTGGATACAGCAGGCTTTCTGAGAGATACAACAGTGTCTTATGGGCACTTTAAAGACAACCAAATATATTATGGCATCCTCTGATACAACTTTGTCTTTGCAGCAACAAAATTACATGGGTACCCCTCTGGGAACTTATGGCAGCTTGAAGCATTTGGTTCCCCAAAGCATCCTAGGATTTTAAAGGTCATGCACAGCACCACGGGCAGTGCCTAATTTCTGTTTCATTTTCGTTCCAGAATTTTCGTAGTATTGCTCTGGAAACACTTGCTCTGTAGCCTTGTCTGTAATTGATGCTTCTTCACCATTGCTTGCACAGTTTGTTATACTGTGCCGTACGCAGAACACAAGAGAGAGATGGCATTTCTAATATTAGTTGACAAAAGCATCATACAGACTTTTTGGCTTTTCCTCAGACCAGATCCCTAATTGCCTTTTTAATGTGTAGCAAATGCATTATGCAAGTTGTTCACCTTTCAAGTCCTTGAGCCACTTTACTTCCTCAATCCTCTGAAAGGAATTGGATCCTTCTTATAGTTATCTATTGTTGGAAGTTTGTTCCTGTATGCCCTTTTTTGCAGCATTCATTTTTGTGCGTGCCGCATTGCTGTCCCTATGGAATGACTAGTGATTGTACACAAGTAATTCAAAATGGCATGCAGACTGTATTTTACCGACTGCCTTAAGTGGTGGTGGTGATGGTGGGGTGGTGGAGTTCTGTAGCTGTAATTATATACCTTCAGGTGGAAAAGAGTGGAATAGCTTTGTACTTCATTATATTTGGATATGGCACAACTTCATTCAAACTTTTGAATTCTTCAATAAGTCCTTGGATGCTGCCACAGTTTCTTTCTCATTGTTTGGGGAACATTTTGGTAAGCTACTCCTCAGTTGTGGCAGAGTAGTAGTGTCTCCACTGGATTCTTAAAAAGTGAACTATTTCATGGTAAGTGTTTTCATTTTACAGCCTTAGACACTCTTATAGCTGCAGAATGGTTTTTAAAGTCCTCTATGTATGTGTCTTGAATGCACTGGAAAAATTAAATTTATTTCTTCATTACTTCATTTATTAATTGAATGTTTATACTCCTTAAACTAGTAAACATCTGTAAGCAGTTTGCAATGAAAATAAGAATAAGAATGCAAACTGAAGTTAATAACATTACATTAAAACTGGATAAAACATGATAAAACACAACTGTATATCACAAATAGAATGCAGCAGTGTAAAAAATGATTTAATTAGTTAAGATTACCCAAGTTTTCCTGGGCTCTGACTCTTAAGTTTTTAAGAAGAATTGAAAGGTAATTACTGCCTCAGCTGCACAAATTACCTGAGAGAGGGCATTCCAGGGAGTGGGTCCTATTTCCAAGAAAGCTTGCTTCTGTGTTGTAACCAAATGTCAAGTCACTGGTTGTGGAATGACCAGAATGCTCCCCTTAGAAGATCTTAAAGATTGACTTGGCCTGTACCAGGGAGACTGTCTGCAAAGTATCCTGGTCTCAAGTTATTTAGAACTTGAAGTGCCGACAGCAACAAAATTTTGAACTTGGCTCAGTAGCTAATAGACAGCCAGTGCACATCTTTCAACACTGGTGTACTATGTGTAAAACTAGATGCACCATGACACAGTAGCAGTTACATTTTGCAGTAACTGCAGCTTCTTAACAAGCTGTAAGGGTAGTTCCACATACAACACCTTACAGTAGTCTGATTGTGAGGTTACCAATGTACAGATTACTATGGCAAGGCTATCCAGAAACAGACATATGTAGTTAGTGCGCTGAATGAAACTGGTAATGGGTACTCAGAGCCACTGAGGTCACCTAGGCTCTAGCACCCATGATGGATCTAGGAGCACCCTCAAACCAAAGACTTTCTCCTTCAGAGGTAGTGCAACCCCCTATAAAGCTTGTACACCACCCAATTCCTTTACCTGGTAACTGCCCATCCATAGAGTCCCAGACTTTGAGAATTCAGTCTGCCTTGACTTCATCCAGCACCAGTTTAGGACTTGCACAGACTCTCATGATTCAAACAGGGTTGTTTGTCATCAGCAAACCGGTGACACCTTGCCCTAAGCCAACTGCCATGGGTGCTGATTCACAGTCACCCAAGGCAAGTCTGGAACTGACCCCATAAGTTGTAGGAAAACTGATGTAAAACAGTGCCTCCCAACCCAGATCTCACAAACACAGTTCAGGGGGATGCCATGGTAAACAATATGAAAAGCCAATGGGAGTTGCAGGTGAATCAACAGAAACACACTCCCCCTGTCCCTCTCCAAAACAAGGTCATCCATTGGGGTGACTAAGACTGATTCTTTCCCAAAACTGGTCCTGAACGCACACTGGAATGGCCCACGTAGTCAGCTTCATCAAAGAGGGTCTGCAACTGAACCATTACCACCCTCAATCACCTCACCCAAAAATGTGTCTTGGTGGTTGGGTGGTAGTTGGTTTTTCAGAAGGGGCTGCCCCTACTGTCAGACCAAACCTCCCCAGGCAATAGTTTGACCAGACAAGGAGATAATTGCAATCTCAACATCCAGAATGCCTGCCTCCAACTCTATATTTAGTGTGTCCCCTCTTCTATGTGGTAGGCTGATAACAAATCAAGACAAACCATGGTTTACTTGAAAGCCATACAGTCCTGAGCTGTTGCTTAAAAAACAAGGATGGGTAAAAAACATGTATAGCCCTGCTTTGGGGCCAAACTAAATAAGTTGCTATAGAATTTGCCAGTCTTCTCTCAGACACACGTGTGCATGCCAGACCCTAGTGGAAATTCTCTTCAGATTTTCTGCTTTTATTACTTTACTGTTTCAGTTGTGTAGTACAGTACTATGTATGTTGCTCCTTTGCTCCTGCTTGTAGTAGATATTGGTTTACATTATTTCAGTTCACAGTGGGGGAAACCGAGTCACAGAGCAGTACTGCCCTAGTACAGCAAACCCCCTTTTTCCTCACTTAATTCTTACATTGGAGGAGCTTTTCATCAAAGGCTTTTGCTCAGATCCCTATTATCTCTGAGGTCTTTTATGCTATCGCTTCATCTGAATGTAAATGATCCCTCTTGGTTTATTCAGCTGTGCTACGGGAATGAGAGAAGGGTTATTTGCCACCCCTCCACCCTTTAGTGAGCCAAACAACCTCTGTCCTCTCATTGGTTGCCAGTTATCTGGGTGAAAATTTTGAGAGAAGGATGGCTATCCATTAGTCAGAATGGAAGGCACCCAGGAAACAAAAAATGGATGATCAAGTAGGGATTTGGTTCCTTCCCACACATTTTTCTTCCTGTAGGGCAGCACATGATGGGACCCATGCAAGTTTTACTATGTGACATCAAAATAATATAACTTCAGCTGTTGACAGTAACCTAGTCCTGAAGTCATCTATCCATATGTATGCCAGCAACTTATTATTCTGCAAGCATCACTTCATTTTGGCTTGCAATAAGTCCTGTTCAGTCATCGTGCTGCAGTGGAATGTTTAAAGCCGAAATGTGGATTGGAATCTGTTTGTTTGCAGCAGATGATTTGCCTAAGCTTTGATGCGCAGTCACTTTCTGACATTTGTGTATTTCAGCAGTGAACAATGTAAACTCATTTTCTGAGCACTTTGATTACTTGCGCATAGCAGTGCCCATGGCATGTGACAGAGAAGAGCACTCTATCCACTAATCAGATAGATATGCTTCAAGCGTATTTACACAAAATAATGAAAACAGCTGTTAGATACCTTTAAACTTGAGTGTGTTTTGTTATTAATCTACTAGCCCATACACATGACACTATAATTCTTTGCTCACTCAAGTTGCCTTTAATGACACAGTAATAAAACTGAGAGGGATGAAAGTAATGGAATTGTAGAATGTAATGCCTCAATTGTTCTACAGTGTCTTCCTTTTTGCCAAAATAAACCACAATTAGGTCCATATGGTGTTTTTGAAGTTTTCAAGCAATGACCCTAATAAAAAGTAATGAATTTCTGACAAAAGAAAGCGTGGTGCTCTTTTAAGCAGATATCTTCACTATTGATCTAGATATGATTGCAGACTGATATGCTAATAGAAGAAGAAAGGTTCAACGTGCCTGTTACAAGCACTTTCATTTTCAGTTTATTTTAATCATATGAAATTCCATATGAAAAGGTAGAAACATGTTGTGATCTATTAATTATGCCTCCCTTTTAATAAGAGCTAATATTTTCAGATAACGCGTTGGTTCTTTTTTCTGTGTTACTGTTCCTTTGCTTCAGAATGTGAAGCCTCTGAGGTAAGAGGTGAACTCACATCCTGTGAGGATGCCCTTTTTCAGCAATGACAAGCTCACTTGAATTAATGTGTGTGTGTGTGTGTGTGTGCGCGCGTGCACACACACACACACACACACACACACACACACTTTAAAAGCTATTCTTTGACCCTCTGGCCCTCTCCAATCCTAACATTTGTGTTGTTGTGAATGTTTTAGATATTAATATACAAGGGAAGGAACACTATCATAGTACTAGGATGTTACAGTGATTTATCTGTTTCCAACAGCCAACCTAAGAATTCATAGTGAGCATTGGATTGCTTGCTTGGGTTTTCTTTATTTAGGGCCCAGTGTTTCTCAAGCTTGGGTCCCCAGCTGTTGTTGGACTACAATTCCCATCATCCCTGACCACTGGTCCTGCCAGCTGGAGTGATGGGAGTTGTAGTCGAACAACAGCTGGGGACCCAAGTTTAACAAACACTGATTTAGGCCTTGCTAAGTGCAAAAGGTCCTAGGGCTGAATGTGGCCCTCCAGGTCTCTATCTGGCCCTTGGAGTTCTCAACAGGCCACACCCATCACTTGCCCTGCTTTTCACCCAGAATGTTTTGCCTTTCTGGACAAAATTAAAATTTCCATTCCC
Source organism: Podarcis pityusensis (assembly GCF_964106645.2). Classification (NCBI taxonomy): domain Eukaryota; kingdom Metazoa; phylum Chordata; class Lepidosauria; order Squamata; family Lacertidae; genus Podarcis; species Podarcis pityusensis. Next base: position 101,607,556 of record NC_138028.1, on the reverse strand, counting down.
TGCACTGTTGACATTTTCCTGTGGTATTTAACACCATTTCCATCATGCCCTTACAACAGACCGGTCAGGTATATGGTTCTAGGTTCAGGGCTCATTCCCGTAACTCAGTATCAGTTCTGGTACTCGGCTCTAGGACCTGTAAAATTATTATTAAAGACATGGACTTATTCAGAGAGACTTTTCTCCACTACTGGGTATTTGTAGCCATTGCCCATGTCCTGAGTTAGTGGTAAAGATGTCCTGGTTAAATGGTCGTCACGAGCCCTACCAATGTTTCCTAGTGCTAGCTAGGGTAGGACATAGTTTTGGGCAACTGTCAAAAAATAGTAAGTGCACCAGTATTGTGGCACTAAAACTCAGTGATAAAGATGGTGTGCTTGTATGCTAGTTGGGTTCATTACCATCCTGGCTAGCATAGGCCAACAGTGCATCATTTGCCAATGCCTCACCTTCCTGGCCGTTAGTAGGGCAGAATAAAATGCAGTCTTAAATTTGCAGTTGTTTAGCTGCTACTGGGTCACAGTTCAATTCCTATTTGTGCCCATTCTGACTTTTGGTGGGTGTGAGGTTGTGAAATACGTGGTTTCGCTGCAGTTTCACATCTGCCTTGATGCCATTTCAATTCTTACTCTCTTGCCCGTTTCCATCCCCAGTATGGCATTGAGTATATGCATGACATCTTGCCTAATGGGTCTACTGCCACTTGTCAAGAGGAGTTGTACCTTGGTATTAATAGACTTCTCAGTGACTTCTCAGTGATCTTCGATAGTATCACCCATATCACCCATGATGTAATTAGGCATGTTTGAGGGACATTGTAGGTATGATTCATTCATTCCAAGGAGCAAGAGCCCTTCTTATCTTGCTCTTGGAGTTTTTGCATTCTAGGCTGGCTTCTCAGGTTTCCATTTTTGTTCTCCCTCTTGTTCAATATGTATGTGAGATTGCTAGCTTGTATTGTGTAATAGTGATGGCACCCAGCTGAATTTCTTCAGACCCCAGCCTTGCTGTTTTGGTTCTCTTTCAAGGCTTGCCTGATGCTGAAGCACAAGCTGAAATAGGAAGGAATCAACACACGTACAAAGAGCTTAAATAGTCAGCCAAAAATTCAACTCATGCGTTCACGTGCGTGGATATTTGTCGGATTGGTTCCTTCATTACTTCTGAAAAGGGGTCTGTTTAAAGAATATTTTTCAGATTCAAATAATTCATCATCATCACTTTGATTATTATTATTTATTTCTGACAGGTTTTATACCCAATATAACACAACATTTAAAAATACACCAAAACCGGTAGAACCATGTAAAATAACATTCAAATATATTTTAATTGCCATATAAAAGGGCTGTATATTTGAGGAATTACACCTATAAAGGACAGACCTATGTGCTATCCTGTCTGAGGTTTCTAAGACCAAGACCTTCTGTACCGCAACACAGTAGCCTAACTTGGGAATTTTCAGGTCATGAGTAATGGTCAGTAGGAGTGAATCACGAGAAATGCGTTATAATCTTCACTAGATTACTTCCCCATAAAAGTTTATGAAGGCTGTCCTGGCCAGAGCCACAAACTGAACTTCTTCTTGTGATTCTGCATTTAGGAGCATGTCAAGTATTAACATGGCAGACCAGAGAAGGTCAAACACCTTAAGCTATTTGTGCTCCAGTCTTACCCAGGTTATTAACACTTGCATACCAAGATTAATCCAAGCAGCTTCTTAATAAAAGACAATTGCAGATAACCCAACCAACCAACCAACCAACCAAAGAGGTACGTTGGGACTGATGACTTACTCTGTGTGTTGCACAATTTTATTTTATTTTTAAAACTTAGTTTGCAGTTGGTGTCTGACGAGAAGGGAGAAAACTAATTATTGTATACACCTAGAATTACTGAGGCAGCTGTCTCTTCATCCCATACTGCCCCCCGCCATGAATCTCTTCCTTCTATAGCTGCATCCAGATTGTGGGATCCCTCCTTTATATATCTATTCTGTACCCGTGTCCTTGGCCATGTGAATGTGGGAGAGGCCTGCATGTGGAAGTCTGGCCAGCATTATGACATACAATTTGCATTTAGCATTGAGCTTTTTGCAAGGAGAGACAAAGTATTTTGGAGAGAAGACTGCTTTAATTAATTTTCTTGTTGACCCTTTACAAAAATATATAAATCTGTTCTAATGTGGCTTTGGTTAATTTAACTGAACTAAGGTAGTTATAAACTGCTATTTATGGATTTACCTTGACAAACAAGTAAATATTAACTCCTACATGTATGTAAAAGATTTAAAATAGGAAGTAAAGTTATTATGAAGGCTCATCATGTACACCTTTTTTCTGGGGAAATTCCCAAAGCCCACAGCTTGAGAATTTGCCCACAGGGCAGGGCTTTTACATCTCTGGGGATTTCCTCCGAGTTTTTTATATGGCTGCTGATTCTCACCTTCATGCTGGGGATTACCGCTGGGTTTGTGTGGGTAATAAGTCCCTAAAACGTAGCCCAGTATGATTGGTCTCAGGCCAGTGACATAGAACTCTTGTTTCCGCTCTTGGACTTTCTGGTGATAGCTCACCTAAAGGAGTCATGTAATTCATAAAAGTATTGTAAAACGTACAGAATCATTAAAAAGTGCCACACGGCCACAAAAGCTATAAAATTACTTAGAAACTCCTTGTAAAACTCTCTAACCAAAGGTCCACAGGCAAATGAGATGTAAAATTACAGAAATGAATCATGCATTCTGACATTAATGGCAGCATACACACAGACACAGCTCCCCTGACGGCATATGTAGGTCTGTGCTAAATTATCAGTTTCAAATTTTCAATTTCCCCCCCATTTTCTTAAAACAACAACAATAGGTCTTTTGAAGAGCCCTAAATGTTCCTCAAACTGTTCCTCCTTGCATACCATATTTGCTGTTGTTCATAACCCCAACTTGGGGTTGGGGTTATGAGGGACGCAGGTGGCGCTGTGATCTAAACCACAGAGCCTAGGGCTTGCCAATCAGAAGGTTGGCGGTTCGAATCCCTGCGATGGGGTGAGCTCTCATTGTTCGGTCCCAGCTCTTGCCCACCTAGCAGTTCGAAAGCATGTCAAGTACAAGTAGATAAATAGATACCGCTCCAGCGGGAAGGTAAACGGCGTTTCCGTGCGCTGCTCTGGTTCGCCAGAAGCGGCTTAGTCATGCTGGCCACATGACCCGGAAGCTGTCTGCGGACAAATGCCTGCTCCCTCGGCATATAGAGTGAGATGAGCGCCGCAACCTCAGAGTCGTCTGCAACTGGACCTAATGGTCAGGGGTACCTTTACCTTTAAATGTTCCTCGAACTGTTCCTCCTTGCATGCCATATTTGCTGTTGTTCATAACCCCAACTTGATACTGCATTGGTGCCATTTCTTTTTTACTCCTCCTTTTCCTGTCTACAAGATTCCAGTTAGTAAAGGATCACATAATCCGTGTGAAAGCATTTTGCCACCATGTGACCAGTCAGTTCTGGCTACATGACAACACCATTCATAGCGAGGGAAATGTGACTTAAGTTTACTGGGAATTTGCTTGTGATTATGCTAAGAAACCAATCTGATTGGTCATAAAGCCAGTTCAGTTTGAGGGCATGAAGCAATGCACCATTCTAGGCAAACAGTTCCAACCTTGTTTGCAGCCCTCTCAAATTCCCAAAAGGTGAGACCCCACACATTCTGGTGTATGTTGCTGTGTATCTTTGTCTTTGTCCTGAATATAACAGAATAACACTCGCTAAGCAGCTCTTATAATGGATCCTTGATTTCAATTTGCATATTATGGGACTGCCTAAATAAGAATGTCTAAATAAGAATGTCTAAATAATAATGTGCTTTTGGAGACTTATAACAGGCCGCCACTTTAGTTAGATATATCACTAGAGCTATTTCTTGTCCCTATTTACTTTAATTATGTTACTTTCATTTAAAACATTTACTTACATATCTGCTGCATCAGGCAGCTTTCCCAATCCTATCTTATCTCAGCTTAACTCTGGCTTTAGTGGGGAACAAACTCCCTACCGCTGAGTTTTTCCATCTGTGGTGTTGGTAAAGGAGAGGCTGACTGGCCTTTGAGTCAAATCTTTGCTGTAACTGGCTGTGTGTTTAGTAAGCACTCAGGAGTGAGGGTTGTTCTTGCTCGATCAGAATAAACCTAGGAACTGCTTTCTCCAAGGTAAAGCACAACCCAGGAAAGAAAGATTCCTAACAAGACTCTGGGTTAGTGAATCTATTCATCTCTGCTTTTTTCAACGCAACATATAACGGTGATACTGAACACCCAATATATATATTATGTAAGGCTGCAATTGGCTGCCACTATACATATGTATCTAACTTAAAGACCAATTTTCCTTTTCAAAGATTTCTTCCACTGTCAATATCCACAAGAAATGAGTTTATCTTAAGCAGAAAATATGTAGACTATCGATCTTAGGTTGTTGGCACTTCTGCAAACATTTTTTAAATTACTTTATTAAAAATGTTGATGGGGTAAAATAATTTAGGTTGTTCCTTTTATTTAAAATGATACATGATTCACCATGGGTGTTTTTTAAAGTGCATTTTCATGCAGCAATTAGCACTGCTGCCTTTAAACAATGACTTAAAGGAAACAAGTTTAAGAAAACATTAGTTGTACTGAGATTTGGCAATATAAGCCAGTGGTAGAGGTTACATTCTCAATAACATGACCTAATACAGCAGCATTTTAGTAAATTGGTATATAAACAAACATCTGTTGCAGGAATGTAGGAATGACATCATAAAGAATGTATGCAAAATTTTAATTGAAAAAGAATGATGCCGAGTAGTTGCATGACTTTTAAATCTAAATTGAATTTTGGCTTCAGTGAAAGAGGGTTGGAATTCCTATGCCCACTACAGTAAAATATTTAAGCTGGAATACCCTCTTACTGTACCCAAACTTTATTTCCTAGGTCACTGAGTAGGCGATACTTAATGTAATACGGTATGTGTTACATGTAATTATATTGACAGTACTTTAATTTCTGTAAACAATTATTCATGAAACAGCAGTAAGATATAGGATGAATTTGATTCATTTCGCGTGTAAAGTATGTGAATCATTTAATAGACCATTACATATACTATATTAGGCTCCATTCTTCCTCTTTTTTTCCTTCAGAGTTTTTCATTATAAGACTGACTTTAATGGAAAGAAGTTTAACCTTCCCTCCCAGATAGATTGAACCCCATAACTGTGTAAACATTCTCATTATAAAATAAAATCCCCTTCCCCAAGGGCAGCACCATAATTATGCTGCAGAATGTTGTACAAATGTTCCTCTTTTTTAAAAAGAAAGAAGGAAAAACACCCAAACTGAAAACATGCTTTCTCATTTTTGTAGCCAAGTTCTTATCCTTTGCATTATTAAAGCTAATCAATAATACTTTTTAAAAATTGTAATTTAATAAAATAAATACTATGTGATTAGTTTTTAATTTTTGAAGTTTATTTTAATCAGGTTTGCAAAGAAGTCATCAGTAAAATTGCTGTTGATTTATAAATAGGATAATTAGAGGCTTTCTTCCTAAGTACTGTTCACTGGCATTGTGGCTGATTTTATTGCATAGTCAAACCCCTTCATTCAATTTTAAAATTGCCTTTTGAATGAACTGCACTATGAGCTTGCCAAAGTGTGTCACCATTAATACCTTACCCTCCCCTATTTCATTGTCCAGTCCATAAATGCACAATGAGTTGTTTGATAAAGAGGTCAAGGAGGTTCTGCTAGTTTTTAAGTAAATTAAAGCCAAACATGTCAGATTGTCTCACACTTATTAATGGCACTATGCTTCAGCGAGTTAGCACTTGTATTGCACATTATGTGTAGTTTGCCTGAGACTTCATAGGCACCAAGGCATCAGTCCTGTGTTCGCTTACATAGGAGGAAGCCCCATTGGACTAAGCGGTATTTACATCTGAGTAAACACACATAGCATTGCTCTGTGAGATGCTTACGAAAAACTTGTGTACTTCAAAACTAGTTCTCACCGCAGAGCGTTGGTGGGAGGCATCCTATTCAACAGCTCTGTGATTATTTTTTTTATGGGAAGATGAATCTTTTGAGATGAGAACTATGGAGTTCAAGTTCTCCCAAGGATGGTGCCTGTGGCCAAGGGAGCATTTCAAGAATTAAGGATTCCAGGAGAAGTAATCTCTGGGAAGCCTGCAGCCCATTTGTTACATGCATGTAAGCACTCCAATGCCTGTGTTAATCTGATACCAGATAGCAATTACATTTCTGCCGAGCGCTGAGATTCATTGAATTTGGAGTGTGTATGAACAATGCTGTCACTTTGTAGGTAAGTCTTATTATTACGTGTTACTGCATCAGTTTCATATACCGTCACATAACCTTGACCTAGACGGTTGTAGGTGTTGGAAGAAGTTACATCAATTCGTATATAGCCTTTTTCTTTTTCTTTTAAGGCTTTGGAAATATTTTTGAGATAGAAATTTGAAAGGCAAAAAGTAAGAACAAAAAAACTTCGCTTGTTCGGTCTAAAAGAAAATGTGTGTGTCTGTGTGTGTGTGTGTGTGTGTGTGTGTGTGTCCCCCTTTGTAACAGAAGGAATGTTTCTTATGTTTCTGTCTTCAGACAGTTGGCACACATTTCATCTCAGCAGCTGCTTTCTCTTAAAGTGCAGTAGAGTGTAGGACTGTAGTGACACTAGCATTAATACTTCACATTCTGCTATCATATGCTGTCACTGTGAAATATGGATCTAGGTTACATGTGTTTGCAGACTTTGTACTGCTGAATTATGAAAGCTGACTCAGTTGGAGAATTGTGTTGTATTCGGAGACTGTGAACTGAACAATAAATGAATGCGGTAAAGAGACTTGTAGTAATCATAGTAGTTGTTGTTGTTGCCTTCCCCCCTCCGACTCTATTTTGGTCTGATAAAATTTCATTTTCAGAATTTGGAAAAATACCTTTTAGTTGGCACCTACATATTTTACATTTTGCAGTTTGCTTATTATCTAACCTTCTCTTAGCTGTACTTTGGAAGCAAATGAATAATTGTGGGGTAAATACTGAGCTATTTATTGTGTAATCAGGAGTTTAATATGGATGAGGGGGTAGTAATAGTTTTGGATAGAATCTGAAAGAGTTAAATTCCCAGAAATCTTACTGATCTTTGTGGAAGACCTAAGCACACACTTAAATAACTAGTTGTGCACAAGTTTATTGTGGATATACTGAGATCCCTTGTGTTTGAGCTAATAACACAGGTTCAATCCCATCAGTATTATATTCCCCAGGTAATGCTCATATGTAGGTCTCATGTTGAGGTGCCAGGTAAGGCAATCAGTATCTCTGCTTTATTGCTACCATGTCACAAGATAAGTGCCAGCACTGCAGATTACCAAAAAGCTGATGAACCAGGCTCCTGCCTATGTCTTATAAAGTCTCTGGAATCCAGGAGTAAACTTGGAACACCTCAAGCTAGTAGCAATATGTGAAAACTCCCTTACTTAAGATGCAAAACCAAACCATGCCTTACTTGGCCTTGCACACACCCTTGGTGGTGGCAGAGTTTTTTTCCCCTTTCCAGCACTGACACTTATTCTTGCTTACCTGTTCTGAGTTCAGGTCTTCAAAATACTTTTTTTCTGGGAGACGTTTTCCAAAATCACAGTTTTAATTGAACTGTGATATTTGTGGTCTTGAACCTTTCCTCCAGCTTTGCTCCGTAGAAACAGTGGTTGAATGTTTGAAACACCCAGGAAGGCATGGCACCACATGCATGTGTGGCGTGCCTCTAATTTATTTGTTTGTTTGTTTGTTTGTGCCACGCCCATCTGGCTGGGTTTCCTCAGCCACTCTGGGCGGCTTCCAACAAAGATTAAAAATACATCCTTTCTGAACTGCTTGCTCCATCATAGCAGCTTCACATATGCATGGAGTGGAGATGGATTCTGTTCCTGAGAATCAGCAGACTAAAGCGCATTGTGTCTTCATAGGTGTGATATTAGTACTGGTTATAGCAGGGGTGATGAAACACAGACCTAGCTACCATATGCATCCCTTCAAGTTTTTCTGTCTGGCTTTCAGGACTCTCTTTAAGCCATACTCCAGTCTTAGCACATCTCCTTGCCCACCCTACTTGAGCAATTTTGCTTGACTGGAATGTGTCCTTGAACCAAGATAATGTGTCTTGCTTACCCAGATGGAGGTGTAGAAGCCTCTGACTATTTGTGTGACTGGATTTTTGCCTCTGTTCTCACCCACCTTTGGATCTGGCGCTGGCATGTGACCCTCCCAAAAGGTTACTCACGAGGGAACATGACTCTCAGGGTTCCTCACACTTGGGGTTATGCAGGTCAAAGAGCTTGAGCCCATTTGTGTAGGTGCTGCTGTGTCATAATTTATTTTAAAAGGAATTGCATGGAGCATATGTGTTCAGATTAGGGGAAGAATTTGCCAGTCTTCCTCAATTCTTGCCCCGGTCGCTGGAACACGAAGTCAGAGAAGTATTGGAAGCCACCGCTGGTCACCTGATTACAATGGTGAATGGAGAAAGGTAGACGAATGAAGAGCAATAATTCAAGGGTGTATCCAGATTTTTGATGCCAGAGACTTTATGTGGATCCGGTATGAGAGATTTTATCGTAGGTGGTCCAGTCGATGGCTTTGAGATCTACATTTAGGTCTTGCCTGCAACTGATGCAGCCAAACCCCAGGAGAAAAGGAGGCTCAGTGTAACAGTTCATCCATCTCAGATAACTTGTTTTTGTTTAAACTTTTATTAATCACAAGAAGCGAGGGGAGAATGAAGAAAGAGAGAGCAACACACGGCAGTAGTTTAAAGTGGTTCACATAGGAAATGGGGAAAACTTTAAGCCACTCCTCATTTGAAATTTTCAAGCAGCAAAACTAATATAATGGTCACAGTTCCACATCATGTTTTAACACTTGCCACAGAGCTTTTGTTACAGACTCCGTGAGAAAAATGGTAGAACTTATTGAACTCATCTGTATAACTGATGACATACTGCATGTTTTATTGTTTAGTGTGCATATAGCATTCAGATGGAAACAGTATTATGTTTTGTTCTCATACACGGGGTGGTGTTCTCAAGCCTCTTAGGGGGATTACTTGTGGTGTGATCCTTACCTGAAAGTTTTCACGTGAAACATAATTTGCATTTGACAGGAACATATGCCCCCTCTTCTATTTAAGCATTCCTCTTTTGACTCCTTTTACCACGTCCACGTAGCCCATTTTCAAACTTTGCATCTGTGTATCAAGTTTTTTATTTTTAAAAATCTTACTATCAATAAATGCTCTGATAGTTTTTTATGCCACCCTCCCTTCCTCCAACGAACTTAAAAATAAATAAATAAAATAAATTGCTTGGTTTTGCTACCTAACATCACATGTTTTGTCTCAACTTAAAAGGAAATGCACAAGCATAAACCCAGGTTACAGAATGATCACACTCATTTACTCATAAGGAATTGAACCTCCTGAGTTCAATGGAACTTAGTATTGCAGCTGTAGTTATAATATGTACTGTTTCAATTCCTTGCTGTTATACTGTAACTGAGTATCTGTTCTTTAAATCATAGCACCTTGTTCTCTGAATCAAGAAAAAAAAACATCTTTGAGAAGGTGGATTTCTTGCCACCAATCAAAAAAGCAACATTGTGAAGTGTTTGTTCTATTCTATTTATATTTGAAAAAGAGACAAAGCAAAATCTTTGCTTGTGCTGTATGAATTGTTTACAAAAGAAAGCTATCTTCTGGTTTTTTTTCTTGTAAAGGTAAAGGCTGCTTCTGTTTCTCATGGTGCAGATCAATTTATGGCTATTGTAGCTACTCAGAAGAAACAGGATAATTGCTGATGTTCTCATCTACAAAACCACTTTGTAGTTCAATTCCCCCCCCCCATACTTTTGTAAATAGGATGTGCTCTCACTGAACAAAACTGTGCCTGTGATCCAGTACTAGCTATTTGAATCATTTGTTCTGAAATTCAATAAATGATTTTTTAAGGGTTTGAAAAAGTTTGTGCATTATGGGCAAAGCATATTTTACTGTCCTGGAAATTTATTCAGAAAATGTAACAGTGTGCTTGACCCTGAGATTAGATAGTTTTGGTTAAATTTCATTGCATTGCGGGTAGTTGTTGTTGTTTTGTTTTAAATCCTCTATACAAATTGTGTTGCGGGGGGGGGGGGGCTGTGCCTTGAAGGTGAGATGACATAGTTTGCAAGAAGAGTTGATTTGGAATCTGATTGTAGTTCAGGGGGGGCATCTTTATCGCTGAAGTAATTTATTTTGTGGTATAATTGCTGCAGTATTGCCATTCCCTATATGCTTTCACAAATATTTTTATAGTAATTGATCTGTTATTAAAACCTATTTGCAATGTCTTCTGTGCATGTTTCAGGGCCCTTAATTCAATTCAACCTGTCATTGTAATTAACGTCTGATATCACATAAAAAGCAGAGACATCACCTTGCCAACAAAGGTCCGTATATTTAAAGCCATGGTTTTCCCGGTAGTGATGTATGGAAGTGAGAGCTGGACCATAAAGAAGGCTGATCGCCGAAGAATTGATGGTTTTGAACTGTGGTGCTGGAGGAGACTCTTGAGAGTCCCTTGGACTGCAAGAAGATCAAACCTCTCCATTCTTAAGGAAATTAGCCCTGAGTGCTCACTGGAAGGACAGATCCTGAAGCTGAGGCTCCAATACTTTGGCCACCTCATGAGAAGAGAAGACTCCCTGGAAAAGACCCTGATGTTGGGAAAGATGGAGGGCACAAGGAGAAGGGGAGGACAGAGGACGAGATGGTTGGACAGTGTTCTCAAAGCTACAAACATGAGTCTGACCAAACTGCAGGAGGCAGTGGAAGACAGGAGTGTCTGCCGTGCTCTGATCCATGGGATCATGAAGAGTCGGACATGACTAAACGACTAAACAACAACATCACATACCTTAAAACGTTTCTGAATTAACTCTGGCCCTATACAGATATAATGCTTGCTCCCAGTAAGCCATGGTTTGTAAACTGGAAACTAAATGTATTCTGTTTCTCTGCTTCCTTCTTGAAATTAACCCCCATTTCTCTTCCTAGTGTTGACCTCAGTCTTCACAGTGTTGACCTTCTCCAGAGCACCACATCTATTCTGTTCCTGGCATTTACTTTGCTAATAAATACACTGATAAAAACCGTGGTTAACACAAGCCAGATTCCTTTATAACAATGGTTTCAACCTATAGTTTATGAAAGAGCCATAATTTATGTTGTTAACCATTTTCTGTGGTGTACAGGTAAGGCAAAACTATGATTAACACCAGAATCATAGAATCATTTAATTGTGGAGTTGGAAAGGACTGTAAGAATCATCTAGTCCAACCCCCTGCAATGCAGAAATCTAAACTAAAACAGATGACTATCCAACCTCTGCTTGAAAGGTTGGATAAAACCCTGAGACCTCTGGGTATAGGGTGATATATAAATTCAATAAATAATTAATAAGTAATAATAATAATAATAATAATTTAAAAACCTCCCAAAAAGGATAGTTTGTCACTTCTTGTGGGAGACTGTTTCACTGTCAAACAGCTATTACCAGCAGAAAGTTCTTCCTGATGTTTCGTTGGAATCTCCTTTCTTGTAACTTGAAACCATTGGTTTGGGTCCTAGACTCCAGAGCAGGAGGAAACAAGCTTGCTCCATCTTCCATGTGACAGCCCTTAAGATATTTGAAGGTGGCTATTATATCTCCTCTCCGTCTCCTATTTTCCAGGCTAAACATAACTGGCTTCCTCAACCATTTCTCATAATACTTGGTTTCCATATCCTTGACCCTCTTAGTCACACTCTTCTGCACAGGTTCAAGCTTGTCAATATCCTTCCTTGAATTGTGTCACCCATAACCTGACCCAGTACTCCAGGTGTGGTCTTACCAAGGCAGAATAGAGCAGTACAATTACCTCTCTTGATCTGGACACCATACTTCCGTTGATGCAGCCCAGAGTAGCATTAGCTCTTCTTTTCTTTTCATTTTTGCTGCTGCTGCTGCTGTCACTTTTTTCCAGGATGATGAAGAATCATTAGTGAACACTCTTCAGGTCCAGTCAGTCAACCAGCTAAAAATCCACCTAACAGTAACCTTGTCCAATCCACATTTTACCAGCTTTCCACAAGAATATGATGGAGGACATTGTCAAACACCTTACTGAAATCAAGACAGAAGAAAGTGATGCTCTACTGTGGCAGGATTAGGTCTCAGTCCCTGAGCTTGGCTAGGCTAAGATTGTACAGGATCAAGCCCAAAACATTATTTAAATAAAAACATGATTTAAATAAAAATTATTATTATTATTATTATTATTATTTAATTAAGAAGCAACAAGGAGAGTCCAAAAGCCAAGCTAAGGTGAAGCTAAGGTCAAACACAAGAGAGAAGTCCTGAGACAAATGTATTCCAAACATAGAGTCAGAGGCTGACAGCAAGAAAGATCAGTCAGAAATCAGGTTGCAGGAGTATGGATCTGAAAGGAATGTGCTGATCCAGCAACCACCAGCCCTCAGTTGACGCTGCCAGTGCTTTGGGTTCTCCAGGAACTCTTTACTATTAAAGCGTTCAGTCATGTCCAAGGAGCTATTTGCCCTCGAGTAGCATAATTGCATTGGCCTTTCAGGTATGTCTTCACCAGATGCCCGAACCTTCTGATCCTGACACCACCACCACCACCATCATCATTTATTTATACCCTGCCCATCTGGCTGAGCTTCCCCAGTCACTCTGGACGGCCTCCAACAAAATACTAAAATACAATAGTCCATCAAACATTAAAAGCTTCCCTAAACAGGGTTGCCTTCAGATGTCTTTTAAAAGTCTGGTAGTTGTTTTTCTCTTTCACATCTGGTGGGAGGGCGTTCCACAGGACGGGTGCCACTACCAAAAAGGCCCTCTGCCTGGTTCCCTGTAACTTGGCTTCTCGCAGTGAGAGAACCGCCAGAAGGCCCTCAGGACTGGACCTCGGTGTCCAGGTAGAATGGTGGGGGTGGACGCTCCTTCAGACGCTCCTTGAGGGTTAAGGGTTGCTTCAGCCCCCCCCCTTTCAACTTTGACAGGGGCTCCTCTGCTACACATGAAGCAGATACCCGGCCCAAGGGTTTCCCCAGGAGCAGTCCTGCTAAGGCATCTCTTTGGCTACCATGGTCTTTCAAGTCAGTCTAGTTTGAGTGGCAGAGGTCTGTGTGCTCTTGGGCTTTTGGTGATATGTGTCCTTCTGTTAGTCATCCAAGTCCAGGTTGCAGCTTAGTGTGGCAAGGGAAGACAGATGAGAAATAAATCAAAGCTAGATGGGAATAGAACATTATAAGGCCGACTCCCGGTTTGCATATCCTGGTTGTTGTTTTTTGAGGAGTCATTTATTTTTGCCATACTGAATTAGCATGTTATATATGCCATACTTATTTCTATTTCATACCTAAATAGAAGAATGTAAAAATGTCATTGTGATACTGGTGGGTTTTTTTTAAATGTTTTGATTGCTTTGTTTTCTGGATTTTAATAGAAGGCAGAAACTGGCTTGCGTGAGCATTAGAATAAATATTATCAATACATAGTCCCCATTTTGGCTGGATAAAACAGGGTATTCTCCTAAAATGAATCCCAATTTTGCATTTGTAAAAACAATGTCAGAAAGCCAGTGTTTTTTATTATTATTTCAAGTTATTTATTTTGTTTTTATTGCCTTATTGACGGCGTAATTTTCTGTCTAGAATTTATGGTAGAGGCTCATGTGGCAATTCTGTTTTCAAATATATATATATTGAGAAAGTTGTATCAAGGCAAGGTTTTGGCAGACTTTCTCTTCAAAAACGCCTCTATCCAGATAATGGGGGCCATTAGTTTAAGGCAGGGATGGGGAAACAGGCACCATTCTCATGTGAGCAACCTTTCAGGAGCTGCATGCAAATACTCGGCTGGTCCAGAGATTTAGCTAGGCGTGAAAGAGGCAAAAGTGGTTGGAGCAATGGATGGGACTCCTTACCTTTGTATAGTAGGCTACATTCCTCTTCAAGGCAAGCGGGAGGAATTGTCACAGTTCAAGGACACATTCTCACCAGGTGGAATCACCTGAGGACAGAAAGCAGGACCAGTAAGAAGTATGACCTGGAGAAGGGGCATGGCTGAGGCAGAGTCCCAAAGGCTAGATAGAGAGAAGCCTGGAGAGCTGTATTTCTGAAAAATATTAGATCATCATTTGGTATGTGTCATATGATAGGGTTACCGGTTCCTGGGGACAGTCACCAGATTTGCATATCTGTCCCCGGACAAATTCCATCCCCAGAATTGCAAATCTGTCCCCGGGAAACGTGGCAGTGGCAGCCTCAGCAGCCCAGGGCCAGCCTGGTAGCGTAGTTGGCTCTGGCTGGCTTCAGGAGCTGCTTGCTGCCACTGCCACTGCCGAAGTGGAACCAGGGACATCTGGCGGTGCAGACCTCCTGCCCCCTTCCCCCTTTGTTTTGACAACACGGGGGAGGCTTAGGAGTCACGGGCGGGCGCTGCCCAGGAGGGGTGCAAGGCGCGTGGTTTCTCTGCCAGGCAAGGTGCAAAGCCCTTCCTTTGCACCGTATGAAACATAAATGTGCAGAGTTTTTTTAAAAACAAACAAACTGGGCAACAGCCACCCGCCTGTGACTCCCAAGCCTCCCCCGATCAGTCAAAACAAAGGAGGAAGGGGGCAGGAGATCAGGGGAGGCTCGGGAGTCAAGGGCAGGTGATGCGCCATTGCCCAGTTTTTAAAAAAACTGCACATTTATGTTTCACAGGGTGTGAAAGAACGGCTTTTCACCTTTATACAATATGCATGTGTGCTTGGGCCCAGAATCTTTTGCCTTACCATCCCCACTACTGACTCCCTGTTGGTACTCAGCGTCAAAAAATAATAATAAAAATGTGTCCCTGGATTCATTGGGAAAAAAATCTGGTAACCATATCTTAATCTTATGAGTCCTCTGCATTGTCCTCCAGTCACAGTTTTCACTGCCGGAAGGTGTTAAGGCAGCAAGAGGGAGAGTGGGTGGAAACAAACACTAAAACTAAATTTGTCCCATATTAACTTGAAACATCCTTGATTTTTGATATATTTGGTTCATTCCCCGGATGACCCATTAGAATGAAGGCTGTTCTGGGAGGTGGTCCAACATCATCTCAGATGTGTAGGTTTTGGAGATTGTTCAAAAGGGCTGCTCCATGGAATTTGAATCCACCCCAAGGTCAAGTCAGTTTATTTAGGCAGAGTTTATCAGCAAGAAAAGGAGAGATCCTTTCCTAAGGTTCTCAGACATGTCACCATAGTACATATGACATCAATGTGGTAAATCTGGCATTTTTTTTAAGCTTTTCTAAAGCATTCTAGGCATCAATAAAAGTCTAAGTAATTTATTGTTAAGCAGGTAAATGCATGAAAACATACACATTCCACGTCAATAGCATTCTAGAAAATAATTCGTTAGATTACCTCAAAAAGCAAAGTAGACTTTTACTGTGTTAGATATTGAGCCCCACTGCAGTGTTTTTTTCTTATACCTGCTGTTAGATCAAATGACATGACTTTAAAGTAAGAGCCTTTGCTAAGTCAACTACCATCTCATCTTCTCGTTTAAAAACAGCAGGATATCCCATCATGTCTACGGTTTAATTAGATGATATTTTGATCATCATTCACACTCCTTAATGATCAATACCCTTGTTTTAAGTTTGTACGAAATTTGGCCTTCAAATGAAAGTTCATGCTTTTGTCACTACTGCATCCAATATAGATACTTCATTCTTGTGTTAGCTATAGGCTAATCGTATTAAAAGTCCAACTGACTTTAAATACGTTCCTTTGTATAAAATTAAGGATCTTGTTCAAATCAATGCGTAAAAGTTAAAAATGTCTCCAAGCACATAGTTCTGGTTCAGAGGGTTAATAAAAGGTGAACAGTGTAGCATCTGTATGCAACTTAGCCCTAAAAAAATAAGCATCTTTATCTTCGCATCACTGATGAAATAAAAAAATATGATGCATTGCAGGGAGTGCAATTAGGATTAGGGTACAGTCAGTATGGAGTCATGGCTGACCCCATGAATTTGTATGAACCACATGTTTGTGGGCACGTGTTTGACTCATTTCCACTGAACAGATTTAAATGGGCATGTATAACATACTTGCAGACATCTAAAACCCTACTTTAGTTATGTCCAGAACTGGGAATCCTCTGTGGAGTTTTTGACATTATATATTCTTGAACAACAAATCCTGATTGCACACTATAGGCTGCTTCTTAGTATCTTCCCAGTTTCAAAAATAGTTGGTGTGTAGCTGCTGGGGTGATGTGCTGAGCATGTGTATTGTCACAGTCCTTGGCCTTAGTGTCACTTTTAAGTGTGCCCCCAACACCTTGACTGCAGAAAAGCCCCATGTTGCTGATCTCAGGCCAGGGTACAGAATTAATTTAAATTAATCACTCTATTAACAAACTAAGAGCAGATAAAACAATAAATACGCAGCAACAATCTTAACGTGGAGAGAGGCTGACTATTATAGTATTACACTGTAAAGTTATCAATTCAGAACGCCTGAGAAAATAACCAGGTATTGAACCTGGCACCGGAACAAAGCCAGGCTGTTTCTCAGTTTTCAGTCTTTCAACTTGATGGTTATTTCGAACTACTGTGTCTGAAGGCCTTCCCTACTCACTTAATAGGGAGTTGCAAATACTATATAGCACAAATAGCTGCTTGGCTGGAGCAGACCCTTCACTGTAGTGATACATATTTAATTTTTATTTTTTGGGACACTATTGACATTTGATTGTGGCCAGAAAACACAGAGATTTATTTTGCTACATTTCATAATGTAGCCAAAACAGGTTAGGATGCAAGCATTGTCATTTACATGAAGGACATGCTTCTATAGCAATTGCCCTTGGTTATTTTATTTTGACGAACTCAACTTGGAGAATTTCTGAAGTAGCTTGAAGTGAAATACTAAATGTTGTCTGTGTACATGGGCATGAATGTACACACACACACACACACACACACACACACACACTTATATAATGTATTTCCTGGTGATTTTCAGATGGGCTAATATTGAACTACTTTTTGTAATGGAACCAAGGTTTTGAACCAGCTGAGCAACAGTGAACTTCAATTTGTTTCATCCTAATGGAAGATAAGATAGACTCTGCTGTACAGAAATGTGGTGTCAGAGAGTGCAAAGATGGGAACCTGGTACAAGAGAGAGTGGTTTGTTTTTTTAAGGATGTTTGTATCTATAGAAAAACTGCCATATGAAGCACTAGCTGTGCATCTCATATTTAAAAATCCCAGCATGTGAACAACAGGGGTTAAAAAAGGATGAATATCTTTGCACCTTAATGGGAGAACTGTTTCTGTAATGGTATCAAAGATAAACCAGTGTATTATGAACACTAAATGATAAAGGATGATAATATGCCATTCTTGAGACTTCTTGGCTCTTACCTAAAACATCAGAAAGTGATTGTTGAATTTTAAATAGCCATACAAATGGATGACATAGAAATTTAACTTTGCTTTGACCTTATTCTAATTCACAAGATGACTGCAAAATGACTTTGTTACATCTGAATGTATGCTGGATGCTAAATCACTCCAGAGTATAAAATCTTTGTTTTGGCATAATGTTGATGCATAAACATTTGTACCCCATACTAACCCTATAAACATCACAATCCATCAGTACAATTACAAAAAAGATTGTTTGTTTTCACACTTAAAGCAGACATGAAATAGAGTGTCCTTAACTTAATCACCACCTTGATTTACCACATTTGCATATATTTGCATATTAATTGGACTACAGATTAAAATTGGTTTTGTAATTTTAATTAAGTGTCCACAAAGGTAAATGATTAGAACTGTTTAAAATACATTCTGACATAAATAGCAGTAAAAGCTTTTGTGATGATGTTTTTGTGGAATTACATTCAGAAAGTGGCCTTTTTATGATAGTAATTTTAATCTTAAATAGAATTATACAGTCAAACAGAACTGTGGATTCATAATCATTTTTTCAAGATTCATTTAATATTTTGCTGATTTGCAGCACTTGATGAAAATGTAGTGTAGGTTTAGCTGATTGCAAAATTAGGCCTGTAGTGCTGATAAACTGAGGGTTTAAACCAAAGTCGCCTTAATAGGGTTGTACATATTTCAAATGTATTACATGTAGTTATGTAGATGATTTTTTTTTAAGTGAAGCCTCTAAAAGCCCAGAAGTAAAGGATGATCTGTCCTTTTAAAATGTAATCACCCACTTGGGTTTTCTCACTTTCAGTTCTGACCAAAGGATCCACAGTTTATTAAAGCTCTTTGTGCTAGCTGTATCAATCCAATGTATAGAGGAATTATTTCCATGTTGTCAAGGAAACATGAATGTCAGTAGGTAAAGATGTACTACTTGGCAGTGTTGTTTACTGTTTGAGGACCTACTAAACCAAAAACTATTTTAGATGCCGACTGACTCTCAAGTAACTAGAGTTAAGAAAACGTTGCTCCTAAGCCAAGAGTGACGTGTTCTCCATGGCTTGCTGTTCGTTTACGTAGTGGGTTTACTACACCAGTGCAAACTCTTGTGACCCCAAAGGCTTCAGGGAGCAGGAAAATCTCTGCAAGCACATTACTGTACAAATCCCTGTTGAAACAGAGTGGACCAAGCAATGTGCATGCTGCAGACCTGCTCACATGAAACTTAGTGAGCACCCGTAATCCCATATAAACACCAAAATGTGAAGCTCTGTATGCTTCCCATCCACTGGAGGGACCACAGCAGGCAAAAAGAAACTTGGCAGGGGTCTAGGGGTTTCTACAGATGTTTCATTCACTTGGGCTGCAGTTGCCCAGAATCAAGCCCCATTGAACTCTGTTGGGCATTCTTCTCAGAAAACCGCATGCGATTGCACCGTTTAAGGGGCTTATGGATAAGAAGGGTGCATATTAATTAAGTATTTGGTGGAAAATAGTACCCGTTAAAAAAACAGCAACTATGTACCATATTATTTAATTTGCTATAGTAGATAGATCCTCCATTTTCAAATTGTTTAGGTCAGGCATAGGCAAACTCGGCCCTCCAGATGTTTTGGGACTACAACTCCCATCATCCCTAGCTAACAGGACCAGCGGTCAGGGATGGTGGGAGTTGTAGTCCCAAAAATCTGGATGGCCAAGTTCGCCTATGCCTGGTTTAGGATAATAATATGGACAGGTGGCAGGAGATAGTCCTGTTGGGGGCTTACAGTCTACCCTCCCTTGGATTTTTAGAGGGAGATGCATTCTTCTGTTTCATGACATGTTTGTAATACACCAGGGAAACGTCACTTAAGAGTGGAAGGAAAGCTGTGTCAGGGCATGTCCCCATTAAGAGTAAGACTCTGACATTGCAAACGTATAAATTTAGACTTATGCTTATCAGAATAAAAATATCACTGAAACATCACATTTCATCAGTTATAAATCAGGGTGTTGTGAATCCTGTGAACAGTGCAGGAGCTTTAGGTTAGAATCCTATAGATACTTTCCAGCGGGTAACTTCTCCATGGAACTCAATAAGTTCTTAAAAGACTTCAATGGGAGTTCATTATAAATTTGTGTGATCCTTGGAACTGGAAATGTCTTTCATGAATGGTGCACTCAAACTAATTTCTACTCATAGCAGACCCATTGAAGTCAATGGACCTAGGTTTCTCATGTCCACTGATCTACTCTGACTAACATTGGATACAACCCCATGTTTTGACCCAAACAGTAAAGTAAGAGTCCTGAATACCTCTTAAGTTAAAGGTAAAGGGACCCCTGGCCATTAGGTCCAGTCGTGACCGACTCTGGGGTTGCGGCGCTCACCTTGCTTTATTGGCCGAGGGTGCCGGCGTACAGCTTCCACGTCATGTGGCCAGCATGACTAAGCCGCTCTGGTGAACCAGAGCAGCGCATGGAAACACCGTTTACCTTCCCGCCAGAGCGGTACCTATTTATCTACTTGCACTTTGATGTGCTTTCGAACTGCTAGGTTGGCAGGAGCAAGGACCGAGCAATGGGAGCTCACCCCGTCGCGGGGATTCGAATCGCCAACCTTCTGATCCGCGAGTCCTAGGCTCTGTGGTTTAACCCACAGCGCCACCCGTGTCCCGAATACCTCTTAGGAAGGTACAAATTTCACAGTGTTCCAGTTGCAGCATGCAAGTAGAGAGTCCTTTTTTTCCCGGGGGTCTGAAGGGGACCCCTAAACATTTTGTGAATCTAAGTTTGGCCTCATTGAGGGGCAGTATTTCAATATGAGTAGGGAAATGAGAGTACCCCTAAACATATTTTTTTAAAAAAGAAAAAAAGCACTGTAAGTAGGTAAAGCCAAACTTGAGTCTCCAGCTGTTGTTGGACTGCAACTCCTATCATCCCTGACAACTGGTCATGCTGGCTAGGGAAGATGGGAGTTACCAGGAAGTAAGCAATAAAAAAGCTTGGGCTGTGAGCTTCCACATTGAATGGTTATACTTTTTTTCTGAATGTCTGCTTCAGCTTATATGCAGAGTTCCGCATTCCAAGTGGAATGAACATCTGATTTGTGAGAGGATGGTTGGGATGGGGCAGTGCCAGCTAGAAAAGATGCTGCAAACCATGACACTTCTTTTTTGTTAACACTGACTTGCTGCTGGCTTTGGAGAAGTCTCTTAACCTTCCAGTGCCTGTTCACTCCATTTGCGAAACGGAATGAATAATCTTGATGAGAATTCATATGTAAGGTATTCAAAGTATCCGAGGAAAGCTTCTTATGTGATTCAGCAGCGGTGTTTGTCCTTGGTACTACAGCAATAAGAGAAATAAGTTGTCAAAATGGAGTAGTGTCAGCCACATTTTTCCCCCTTCTGCGAATTGCGTGTTTTATTTATCAATGTGAACTACAACATATAATCTCCTTTGGAAAGAGTTTTTGCTACAAGAAGAATAATGGCCGCAATACTCAGCAGGCTGCAGTGGGATGAGATAGCATGCTTGCAGCATTTCTTTGCAACATAATTGCAGCATCAATGAACCATGAATTCAACCTAATTAACATAACTGGAACCACTGCAATCATGCTGCCATTCAATTTACTTTTTGAACGTTCTGGTGAAGTGTCAGGGTTGCATTATTTTCTATTGAAACTCTGCCGAGTCCTGTCCACTATGAATTGTTCAGCTGCTTTCCTGCCTTGATTTAAAAAATTTTTTGCTTCTAAACTTAGTTACAGTTTGCTTAATTTTTTGGAGGAAGGGGAGATTTCATTGGCCAAGTGAGCTGATCTGTTGAACTACAAATACTTGTTGTTACTCTCCCTTTGGTAGATAATTGAATATTTTGATGTACAGAATTCAAGGTAGCAAATACAGGGTTGGCAATACCTTGACAACTTACCAGTTTGATTAAAGTCAGCAAATTGTGTCTAGGCTTGGTAGTCAACAATGATTTCCAGGAGAAATGCACTAACAGTGCCACTGGGAACATGCAGAGAATTTTCACTGAGCATGGGCACTTTCTGTCACTGTGTTGGCTGATATAGCTCAGTTGGTTAGTACATGGTGCTGCTAATGCCAAGGTTGCAGGTTCAATCCCCGTAAGGGACAGCTGCTGTTAGAGGGATTGTGCTCTGAGAGCCTACTCCACAATTTTCTGTTGCAACATATAGGAGTTAATTCACAGACTTCAGCATAAGAAGTTTGAAAACTACTACTTGAGATATAAGAACGACCTCCAGCCGGAATATATTTTATTTGTATGGTAATAATTAAGTCTGGAAGCAATTAAAAAGCATGTGCCAAATGAAGCCAGCTTAATCTCTGGAAAGGACAATGCATTGTTCTGGGGGTGGGAGTGCAGAATCTAAACCAGTATTCTTGGTATTAAAATGTTGAAAGAAGCTGTCAATAGGCAAGAATGTCAGCTTTTATCAGTGCGAATTACAATGTATCAGTGTTCATAAATTCAGCATTAAAATGGTATAAGAGCAAACAAGGAAAGACAACAACATTGAAACAGCATAACAGACAACTAGGCTGCAAACTTGTTCCAAACTTGTTACATATACAATGTCTTGTGGCATTGAGTTGACTGGGTGCAAGATCCCAGCCCTGGTGCTTAAGAACCATGTTTATTTACTTATTTGTTATTTAGTAGTTTTATATGTCGCTTTTTTACTTCAGTCCTCTTAATTGTACAGCTCTTTTTAATAAAGCCATTACATTTCACAAATGTTGTGAACCAAAATAAAGCCAGTGCAGCTGGAGCCAGGAGCAGTAGCAAGCACCCAGAGGTATTTGGGTCTGATCTCCACTCCTACCTCTTAAAGCTGGATTCCTTTCAGCAGAGCAGTTGGCCCCAGAAGGCCCTGTGATGATGGGAGAGGGGAGCATCTAGCAGAGCAGGGGTCTAATGCTGCCTTCCCCTGTGTATTATTTATTTATTTATTTGAGAGATTCATGTACTGCCCTTTGTCTAAAGGCCATGGACCAAGTTTACGACACAGCAACCTAATGAAATGCCATGTACATAGGTATCGTAATAGCCCAAACACAAAAAGTTGAAACAGTTATATAAATGCCACTCAAAATACTAGATAATATCAAATTATTCAAAGTGTAAATCCGGTAATAAACTGAGTCCTTGTGAAATACAATCTGCCTTTCAAAAAGGACTCAAGAACTTACTTGAAAGAATAAAAGCAAAGTTGACATGCAGACCTGAAGGGCGTGGAGGTCCTTGGAACTTGCTTTGCTTTGTTTCAATAACACAAGGCTGAGGAAAATGTGGCCTTCCAGGTATTGGGCTCTAAGTCCCTCCAGCCCCAGCCATCATGGCCAGTGATCAGGAGCGAAGAGGGTTGTAGGCCAACACCCTTCCCACCTCTGCAGATACAAAAGAAATACAACCTGGTGAAATCAGATCCAGTGTTTATAGGTCAAACTTGGGCCTGATTTACAAGTTATCAAAACAATATGGCAGCTGTTCCCATATGGTCTAGAGCAGGGTTTCCCAAACTTAAATCCACCAGCTGTTTTTGGGCTACGATTCCCATCGTCCTGCTAGCTAGGGATGATGGGAGTTTTAGTCCAAAACCAACTGGAGACCCACGTTTGGGAAACCCAGGTCTAGAGGCTCTCATCCTGCATTGATCTCATAAGTTGCGAATGGATCTTAGCATGACATGTAGGAACTGCAAGATTGTGTCTGGAGTTTTGTAAGGCTTGGTGTACCGCATCCTTTTGCTGCTCTTCGGCCCTGTGCTGGAGTGCTATGTTGAAAGCTGGAATCCAACGGTATCTGCTATCTGATTCTTTTAATTGGTGGTGCCAGGCATTGGATCAGTGACTTTTTTGCAGGCAGATCATGTGCCCTCCCACTGAACTAAGTGTCAGGATCGCTTGAATTACTAATAAATCTTTTTGAGCAGATTTTAGTATCAGTCTGAACCTCTGCATCCCAGTTCAGCGGACAGCCAAACCCAACAGTGATTCTTGAGCCCCTTTCTTCTTCTGCGTAGTCGTTCTAAAGCTCCTTCCTGATCTTGCATAGTGAAGTAAGCAACATTAAAGTGCCATTTTAGTGAACTTTGTCACTTATGGGGCATGCTATATTTGGTTGTGTGTGTGTGTGTGGTTTTTTTTTAAAAAAAACAGCCCACAAACTTCAGTATTAACTCAAATAGGAATCATTTCTAGGCATCTTTGAATACATTTCCCCAGAATGTAGTCTGATTTTTGGAGCATGGCACAAAGCTTCTCAGCCAAGACACATCTTAAAAATAGAGAATTGATTTGAAAAGTCTGTTTCTTAGTTACATTGGCTGCTCTCCTCAAACCAGAGTGCAGAGTAGTCCCATTGAAGTGGTCTGAGGATTGCAACCATAGCATCAAAACATTATTCAGAGCACGTCAGAGAGGCTTTTTGGCTTTCCGTTGTTTTTATTTCCATTTCCATACTTTCTTTTGTTTTTATTTTTGCTTGTATCCAGTTGTATGGCTCCTCGGTAACATTGGTTTCGTTTGCTTATGTTATTAATACCGAAGTTAAAATGTTGAAATAATTTTCTTCTCTTCTGATACTTAATGCCACTTCTTTTCAGTTAAATTGTACGGTGATTGTTGCTTCTTTGGTTCCGAAAACTTCGATGTTTTTGTTTTGTATCTCAACCAGTTTCTCAACCAGCTGCATGTGGAAGGAAGGCTGTGCAAGCCCCACATGCCTTCCTTCCACATGCACAGTTAGGTGCAGCTGCCTCAACCCTGCCCTGGAAACCATCCAGTGTTTAAGAAGAAAGCATATGCAGACCAACTGCCCATCATACTGCAGCTGATTCACTAGGACACTCCATTTGTGTCCATCAGGCATCCAGTCCTGAGCAATAATTAGGGATGGCTCAAGCATTTGATCAAAGGCCCTGGGAGGAATAAGTGCCCTTGTTCAAATGCCTGAGAGCAGGATCAGAGCAAACACATGCCTGTGAGCAGGTCTCTTTTTGTCCCAAACCACCACCTTTAACTTCCTCTTCCTCCTGTTCAATGGAAGACAATTTACATTTGGCCCAGCGAAGGGAAAGCAGAGGCAATGGCCACAGATACCTAGCGGAGTGTCCCAGGGCAGTTCACAACAGAAAAACATAAAAGTAAGAATACAAAGTACATAATAAAACAAAAACAAACCAATAACCCCATTCCCCACAAACACATTAAGAAAACCATAGAATGTTAATTAGCTGAACGCTTGGTTGAAGGGAAATGTTTTCACTTTGCACCTAATGTAATGAAGGCACCAGGTGAGCCTCCCTGGGGAGAGCATTCAGCAAATGGGGAGTTGCCACAAAGAAGTCCTGTTCTTCTCTTGCCACCCTCCAGACCTCTAGTGGAGGAGGAGGTTGGTTCATATAGGGAGAGGCAGTTCTTGAAGTATTGCAGACCTGAGGCATTTATGACCTTATAGGTCAAAACCAGTGCTTTGAACTGAGCCCAGAAATTAATCGGCAGCCAATGTAGTTGGGCCGGGATTTGTGCAATACGCTCAAACTGCCCTGCCCTACCAAATTCTCAACCAGCTAAAGTGTCCAGACCGTCTTCAGAGGCAGCACTACATATAATGTGCTGCGGTAATCTAAACCTAGAGGTTACCAGAGCCTGTGGAACAGAAGTTAGGCTATTCCTGTCCAGATAGGGGCGCAGCTAGGCTATCAGCTGAAGCTTATGGAAAGCACTTTGCACCGTTGAGGCCACCTGAGCCGCAAGCTGAGAGTAAAGAATCCAGAAGTACCCCTAAGCTATGTACCTGCTCCTTCAGAAGGAGTGTAACCCCATCAAGAGCAGGCAACCTCCCTCCCATCCATCCGATCTAGGGTGTTGAGTGTGTGGCATAATGCAAAATTGCTCCATGGCTTCACATAATGGCAACTGCGAGGGTCTAATGCAATGCAAAATAGCCGCCGTGTTGGGGGGGGGGGGCGCGCGCCAGAAATAGCTATCATATCTATAAAAACAAGAAAAGAGAAGGGAAGACAAAATGGTGTGGATGTGCCTTGCTCCCTATTTCATGCATTGTAGATCTTTGAGGGGATGTTTACAGAGATCTTTCGTGAGCACCATAGAAGGTACTGATGAATACACAGGTGTTCCTGAGCTCTGGATTATCGACCTTCTGTAATATATTCAGTTGAATGCTGAACTCTGTGCTACAATTTAGAGCTGATGATACACATTTTCTATGTATCTTTGTTAAATTTGCAGGGAGAAAGGTATATTGCATTATTTTAAGTTTTTCATACTTGAGATTAGAAATGTTTCTCTCCTTTTCCATTTTAAAACTATTTTCCTGTTAAAATTTTCCTAAAACAACAGACCTTCAACCCAGCTGCAGCCTATTGATTGCTCCAATATAATTAAAGATAATGAAGTCATATTGTGAAATAAGATACTTAAAAAAAACCCCCACCTCGTTTCCGCCATAGGTGAAAAAAGTCGGCGAGTTGAAACGTATAGCTCTCAGGAATGCTATTCTACAAAACAGCTCAACTACACTTGGATTTTAAATTGCAGTAGCAATTTGGAAAAGGTTTTCAGACTGGAGCTATGTTAAATGTTAATAGCAAAATTGAGGTACTTTTTTTCTTTGATCTCTTCCTTGGCTTCTATAAAATAATGGAATCCAAACCAAGTGCCATTTATATATACACCTCCTTCTTTTGATCTTGTCATGCAGGAAGTGGGTAGCGGGGAGGTTGCCTGGCCCTTGTGCTCTTTCAGGTGAAGGCCCTATGCTGTTTTAGAAAGTTTTGTTTTGTGGCTTTTTTTTTTTTTGCAGGAATTTTCAGTTGTATGGTATACTCTTCAGTATTTGGAAGAGATAGCAGTATTAAGTCAAGTTTTGAATTTGGAACAGATAGCAGTGTTAAGTTCCTATGTTTGCAAAGCTATTCAGTACAATCTCCCCCACTCACTTAGCATTTGTCACTTCTAGCACAGACCTCCCTCCCAAAAGGAATACTATATACCCATCACACATTTTCAATACTCTGCCTTGTAACAAGGATAGGCAGTAATGATGACCACCGCTATGGGTAGGGTGTAAGGCAGGGAGTCTAAACAGTAGGAGGAGCCAGAACCAATGAGAGGCAGAGCCAGCTAATTCTAGTTTTGCACCCACCCTCCTTCCTGTTGTTGTTGCTTAGTCGTTTAGTCGTGTCTGACTCTTTGTGACCCCATGGACCAGAGCACGCCAGGCACTCCTGTCTTCCGCTGCCTCCTGCAGTTTGGTCAAACTCATTCCTTCTTGTTAGATTCTATGATTAAGCTTTAAAAATGGAAGCTTTTTGTGGGAGGAGAGTTCCCAGTTCTTCACATCTCTAGTTGACTGGGGAGAGTTTGGAAAAGGGTTGCAGGTATATAGGCCAGGTTTGAGAGGAATGCGAGCAGGGGTTCAGCTCCTACTTATTTCATATTTTTGAAACTTCTGGACAAACCCATATATACTTCAAGTTTCTTATATATGGAGAGAGCTACTTCCTCTGGCTACTCCATCTTTGCCTTTCAAAGATAAAAAGGCCACTATTTCCTGGTGTGTGTGGAGGTGGTATAGAGGATATACTAACCCAGCACAACACCATAATAATAAATAATAATAAATTTTTATTTATATCCCACCCTCCCCAGCCAAAGCCGGGCTCAGGGGCTGGGCGGGGGGGGGGGGGCAATGGTAGAAACAGCATTGCATTCTGTTGTATCTGCTGCTTTGAAGATCCATCTGGGCTTAAGCATGCTTCTCCTAGAAATTTTCATTTATTTATATACATATGCTCATT
The DNA here is from genome assembly GCF_964106645.2 of Podarcis pityusensis. Lineage (NCBI taxonomy): Eukaryota > Metazoa > Chordata > Lepidosauria > Squamata > Lacertidae > Podarcis > Podarcis pityusensis. The sequence continues at coordinate 101,580,119 of NC_138028.1, read as the reverse complement.
TTAGACACCCTGCCAAACTATGGCTAAAGAAGCTTAATTATGGGTGAATTTAAACTTATGGTTTGCAGTTGCACAGCGATCCAGAATCTAAGACCATGGTTTGAAGTGGGCTTCTAAGCCATGGGTACTGCTAATTATTATTTTGATGTCTAACATTGACAAACCATAAGTGCAACCATCACTTTATCTGCAGAATTTGCTGCACCATGGAGATTGGAGAGGTGATGAATTTGTGAGGTTAAGATGAATAAAACAAATATACACAAGCTCTTCCAAACCACTCTTTGCTTATTGTATATGTGGAATCTCAAAGCACCACATGGGATCTAAACTATGGTTAGCAGAAGCCATTGTTTGATGTGATATCTGAATTGAGTCTTTAGTGAAATGATAGCAAATATGTCTGGAACGTTCCTTTCTCTCTCCTCTTTAAAGTACCTAGCTTTCACTGGATTTGTTTCCCAACTCCCAAATGGAAGTGAAACAACAGACTTACAAGAAAGGCAAACAGACTTTCTCATTTCGGTTCACAATCACAGGGATTTCTTTCTTTAAACAACAAGGAGTTCTCCCTCAAGGTTTGTACCTACAGTGGAAAAGAGATAAAATCCTTGAAATTGAACAAATTAACAGCAAGCCCAGTACGACTTTACATGGTTTTATGACAGCATCCAGTACATCTTGACAAGAATTTCTGACTAAGCTTTAAATAACTTGCCTGTGTGTGTGTGTGTGTGTGGCCAAACAAGCCCCAAACCTGAAAGAGCAGATTATCTTTTGAAGAGCAAACATTAAAAGCTCTGTGGACAAACCTATTTTAGCAGGGAGGTAAGAATACTGAGTTTTAAACAAGCAAAACTGTCCGCAGACAGATTTTTTTGAGACACTGAACTTCGGTTATTTTACACATATCCTTAGTTTCACAGGACATCATTAAATAATTCGTCAACAATTAGACTATATTCAGTATGAGGAATACATCTGGTCAGAGGCTGTAGTGATACAAGTATGTTGTAACTGCAGATATGAGTCAGCCCTGTATAGTGGATAGGGTGTGGAGTTGGATTCAGTCCCCACTCATCCATGAAGCTCACTGTGTGGCTTTGATGGCCCCTTTTATTTTCTCTTAGGCTTACCTGCTTCACAGGGTTATTGTGAATAAAAATGGGATACCCACCGTGTAAGTTCTGACTTTCATGGGGTATCCATAGAATTAGAGCTGGGTAGAACACTCCATTTCTATTCTGTCAATTTTGCATGCATGCATTCATTATAAATCCTTTTTCGTCCCATTTCTGCATAAATCTGTGATTTATTTATTTATTTATTTATTTACAATCTTCATTGAAATGTTTATTTAAATACATATTTTATCCAATGTACATATTTCTAAATATATTTGATTCCAAAACAGATATTTTAAACATTTCACACAGTTTCTGAGCCAGAAAAAGTTTCTGATTTCTGAAGGAAAATTACATTCTTATCTATACATTATTTCAGTAGGTGAAGATCAGGTCAGTTTGCATCAGAAGTCACAGAATTCAAATTCCTCAGGCACTCTTACCTAGAAATTACATAAAATTCAATTGACTATATATTTTTGAGAGCTATTTGTTTGTTCACTGTCCATTTGGACGCTTATTAGGATATCATAAGGAAAATTCGTTTGATGGTTCCTGAGATCAAGGAACAGGTCTTTTGTCTATGTTTGAATATAATTTGATGCTGTTTTGAACCAAGATGACGGACTGCATCTGTCAAAACTGCAGTGATTTTAACCAAAAATTTTAAAAATGCATTGATTTTTGTTGTTGTTTCTTTCAACTCCTGAACAACTTAGGGTACAAGACTTCCAGCAATGAACATGGAAAAAGTGGTACATTTCTCATATTTTTTTCTTACCATCGGTATTCTTGGTTCTAGGGAAGCATACATATCCATAACAAAGGAAATATTTTCTGCTTGAGGCAAAGAGCAAGTTGGTGCTTTCTGTTGGCTGTACAGTAGCTACCTGGGTTAGCGTTAATCTTATTTCCAACAGTGGCATGCATCCTTGACCGCACCTGAGGACAATAGGCTGGTTCAGTGGGTACATGGTAGGCTGGTGCATGACAAACCTCTGATCTCCAGCTGTTGCTGGTGTTGTCCTGCCCCCTAATATCTTCAGCCTGAGGTCATTGCCTCATTCTGCCTAATGATACGGCCAATTCTGCATTCGAAATCATTGCGGGAGTTAGCTTCTTAGTTTTAGCTGTGTGCATATACAATGGTGGTGTGTTTCCTACATTAAAAAAACCATCTCCCTAAAGGGTATAATTGGACAAAGGGAAATTGCAATGTGCAATATTTTCACAACCGAGCCTGAACCCTCTTCCACATTATACTTAGCCTAGTTCTGCAAATACCCCAGTGGTATGACACTACTTAAACCAAGCAGTGCTTACTTCACTTCACCCTCGTCCCTTTCCATTGTCCCAGTACTCATTCATCTCTTGTAATACACTGACATTGTAACCTTTTTTTGCTGGAAAGTAGAGCATCCTGGGATTCTGCCGCCACAAGCCAAGGCTAGAGCTTCAGATGTATATTACCTTGTGACTGAGAGAAATTAAAATGATATCTCTGTGTTTCATGTAGTACAAGAACGCTGTATGCAAGGCCACCGAGAGGATTACAAAGACCCTGGGCAAAACTAAATCAGGATTTTTGGCCCAGGCCCAACTTCGTACAAATAAGGGACCTTGGCCAGGATCCAAAGAACTGTGATGCTCGTACAGTGAGCCCGAGATTTTAAGGCTGGACTGCCCACCCTTTCTTGAACAGCAGCTCCTTCCTACCGTGCTGCATAGGAGACCGCTTTAGAAACTGTCAGAAAGTTCAAAATCATTTTGTGATGTCGAATAGGGCAAGCCGTCTGAAGCGGAGTCAGGCATTGAAGTGAGTTAGACTTAAGGCAGGCGGCTTGCTCTGAGTCTGTAATAATTAGGCCTGTACCTGCTTACCTCCGAGTATATCTTGTTGAAATCAGTGGAGCTTTCGCAGAAGTACGTATAGGATTGTGCTGTAAGTATTTGCTTGCATCCTGGTCCTTGACAATAAGGGTCAAATGGTCACTGATGGATTTGCTTTCATTCCTCATAAACGCACTTAAGGTTACCTGGCTGTATGAATACTACAAGGCCGTTTCATACCGCTTGATGTCATCACACACACACACTCTCTTCTTGCAGCTTAATTAGCTTACATTACTGTTCCCTTTAGGAGAGCTGTGCCTGGTATTTCTTTGTTTCACTGCTACGTTGGATACCTGAGGAGGTGTTAAAATAATTAAGGTGAACTATGTGTTTTCTTGAGAAACACACAAAAGGATTTGTATCTGCACAGGGGATTGAGCTATCAAAAACAGATGTGACCATGTGGAACATTTCACATAAATTTATTTAAATCATTATTTACCTGTAACATACAAGCAGGGTTTTAGCTGCACTAGCTTGTTGCCAGTACATACTGCCAATAATCTGCCAAAAAGGCAGCTTGCTGGCAAAATCGTTGAAATGGTTAGCTTATGCTTACAGAAAACATTACAACCCTGATTCACATTAAAATCTAACAGAAACGAACCCTTTGATGCTAGAGATGCTGGATTGTGTTATCAAAATATGGTATACAGTTTATTTGGATTGTCTATACCCTACAAGAAATATGACTATCTATTTGTAACGTGATATGTAATCATCTAAGGCAAGTTATTGTTTTCAGTTACTCTTCGGAGTGAGATCACATGGTTTCTGCTCAGATTTAAAATAAGTTGTTCTTGCATAGGGCCCATACAACAGGCTAAGTGTGTGTAGAATGGCTGGCCAATTAATAAAGAAACGTGGTGAAAATCAAAATAACATTGACTTCTAAGGCTAGCTAAACTTTTAAAGCAAGACTTTCTTTTAGGAAAAATCTTATGCATAGCACAAACTTTTTCATCCAAGTATCATTTCAGTAATGGCAAGCTTAAATATTGGAGACCATGGGGAAACATAATATTACGATAATGTTCTTTGGTGCGGTTTGGAGGGGTTTAGGAAACATTTGGAAGTATTTTTCTCATAGAGTCACTTAACTATTGAAGTGTTATGATAGCATTCCCCTCTGCATTGTGTATTTACTGAGAAAGTCCGTTTAAAGGGGACACTGATTTTTAAAAATACTGATTAGAAGAAATTCCTCTAACCAGGAAATTACATGCTCTGGTGGTGGCAGTTTAATAATAGGATGCAGGGGAAGAACCCAAACTCCATGTGATTTGAAGGTGAGGTGTCTTCTTACAAAAATGCATCCATTTCCAGTTCTGTTCCATCTTTTCCTTTCAGCTGCTTTAAATCAAATGTGTATTTTGTAAGTCAACATCCTAGAACTGAGTTGGTGGGTGCTGCAGCTAAAGTCTGGATGTTGGTGGCTATGTGCCAGCCTTAATAGAATCTAACCCAGTTCTCAAAAAGCTTCCTCAGTTAGTATACACAAAGTGATATGTTCTAAACCTTTCTCAGGTGTTGTGATCAAAATTTGTTTCCATTATTATATGTTATATGTCAGGGATGTGTATACCTATGAAGAGATCCAAGATTTAGAACCTCAAAGCCAAAGTGAGAGCATTTGGGTCAAAATTAAGGGAGAGAAGAATAACAGTGACCTCATTGTGGGAGTTTACTATAGATCCCCAAGCCAAACGGAGGACATAGATGATGCCTTCCTGGAACAGATGGCCAAGCATGCAAAAGGAAGGGAGATAGTAGTAAGGGGGACTTCAATTACCCAGATATTTGTTGGATGTCAAACTCAGCCAAGAGCATAAGGTCAAACAGATTCCTCACTGGCCTTGCAGACAACTTCATTGTCTAGAAAGTGGGAGAAGCAACAAGAGGAACAGCCATTTTAGATCTGGTCCTAACCAATGTTGATGACCTGGTTAGTGGGGTAGAAGTGGAGTGATCATGCTCTTCTGAAGTTTACTATACAGCAGAAAGGAGCAGCCAAGCATACTAGGACTCAATTTCTTGACTTTAAGAAAGCCGACTTCATAAAACTTAGGGAAGTGCTGGGTGAGATCCCATGGACAGTAATACTAAAAGGAAAGGGAGTTCATGATGGCTGGGAGTTTGTTAAGAGGGAGATAGTAAAAGCACAACTTCAGGCAATACCAATGAGACGGAAACATGGAAGGTGCCTAAAGAAGCCAGGGTGGCTATCTAAAGAACTTTTAACTGAGTTAAGATTAAAAAAGGATGTGTACAAAAAATGGAAAAGGGGGGAAACCACCAAAGAGGAATTCAAACAAATAGCCAGCACGTGTAGACACAAAGTCAGAAAAGCTAAAGCACAGAATGAACTCAGGCTTGCCAGAGAGGTTAAAAGCAACAAAAAAGGCTTTTATGGGTATATTCGTAGCAAAAGGAAGAACAAAGAAACAGTGGGGACACTCAGAGGAGAAGATGGTGAAATGCAAACAGGGGACACAGAAAGGGCTGAACTCCTCAATGCCTTCTTTGCCTCAGTCTTCTCCGATAAAGAAAACAATGCCCGACCTGAAGAATTTGGAGCAAATGATTCAGCAGAGGAAACACAGCCCAGAATAACTAAGGAGATAGTACAAGAATACTTGGCTAGTTTAGATGTATTCAAGTCTCCAGGGCCAGATGAACTGCATCCAAGAGTATTAAAAGAACTGGCAGATGTGATCTCAGAACCACTGGCAGTCATCTTTGAGAATTCCTGGAGAACAGGCGAAGTCCCAGCAGACTGGAGGAGGGCAAATGTTGTCCCTATTTTCAAAAAGGGGAAAAGAGAGGACCCAAATAATTACCGCCCAGTTAGTCTGACATCAATACCAGGGATGATTCTGGAGCAGATCATTAAGCAAACAGTCTGTGAGCACCTAGAAAGGAATGCTGTGATCACCAATAGTCAGCATGGATTTCTGAAAAATAAGTCATGTCAGACTAACCTGATCTCGTTTTTTGACAGAATTACAAGCCTGGTAGATGAAGGGAATGCAGTGGATGTAGCCTACCTTGATTTCAGCAAGGCATTTGACAAGGTGCCCCATGATATTCTTGTAAAGAAGCTGGTAAAATGTGGTCTTGACTATGCTACCACTCAGTGGATTTGTAACTGGCTGACTGACCGAACCCAAAGGGTGCTCATCAATGGTTCCTCTTCATCCTGGAGAAGAGTGACTAGTGGGGTGCCACAGGGTTCTGTCTTGGGCCCGGTCTTATTCAACATCTTTATCAACGACTTGGATGATGGACTCAAGGGCATCCTGATCAAATTTGCAGATGACACCAAACTGGGAGGGGTGGCTAACACCCCAGAGGACAGGATCACACTTCAAAACGACCTTGACAGATTAGAGAACTGGGCCAAAACAAACAAGATGAATTTTAACAGGGAGAAATGTAAAGTATTGCACTTGGGCAAAAAAAATGAGAGGCACAAATACAAGATGGGTGACACCTGGCTTGAGAGCAGTACATGTGAAAAGGATCTAGGAGTCTTGGTTGACCACAAACTTGACTTGAGCCAACAGTGTGACGCGGCAGCTAAAAAAGCCAATGCAATTCTGGGCTGCATCAATAGGAGTATAGCATCTAGATCAAGGGAAGTAATAGTGCCACTGTATTCTGCTCTGGTCAGACCTCACCTGGAGTACTGTGTCCAGTTCTGGGCACCACAGTTCAAGAAGGACACTGACAAACTGGAACGTGTCCAGAGGAGGGCAACCAAAATGGTCAAAGGCCTGGAAACGATGCCTTATGAGGAACGGCTAAGGGAGCTGGGCATGTTTAGCCTGGAGAAGAGGAGGTTAAGGGGTGATATGATAGCCATGTTCAAATATATAAAAGGATGTCACATAGAGGAGGGAGAAAGGTTGTTTTCTGCTGCTCCAGAGAAGTGGACACGGAGCAATGGATCCAAACTACAAGAAAGAAGATTCCACCTAAACATTAGGAAGAACTTCCTGACAGTAAGAGCTGTTCGACAGTGGAATTTGCTGCCAAGGAGTTTGGTGGAGTCTCCTTTGGAGGTCTTTAAGCAGAGGCTTGACAACCATATGTCAGGAGTGCTCTGATGGTGTTTCCTGCTTGGCAGGGGGTTGGACTCGATGGCCCTTGTGGTCTCTTCCAACTCTATGATTCTATGTACCATGAGCTATTCTTTTGTCTTTAGCAGTGCTATTCTGTGCATGCTCTCTTGGAGGTAAACCCAACTTTTTGCACTGGAGCTTATTCATAGCTAGCATGTTTGTGAATACAGCCTAAATGCTGCAGTGTAGTTCTTGCATTACTGATAACTTTTAATAATTATGTAATATCTTAGAAGTTATTCTGTGAAGTATTTAGTTTTATCTTCATAAAAGCTTCATGCTATATACATTTGAAAACATTCATGTTATTTTGTTTATTGACTTCAGTTTTGCTGCAAATTATATACAGATAGAAAGAAAACAAAACTTTCTTTCTTTCCATACTGAGTATTTAGGGGGGGAAATGTAAAAAGAACACAAATAAAATCTTTTAAACAATCTAAAGTGATTTAAGGAGTTTGCAGGAAACCTTTTGCTAGCCACTCAGGGGTAAATATGTTATGTAACAAAGTGGTATTAAGTCAGTAATAATCCCACAAGTACAGAGTAGATTAAAATGGTTTTGGCTAGAAGGGTGTGGAACTAGGGGGAGGGGGAAGCACAAAGGAATCAAAGCCCAGAATGCACACATCTGTGAGGTTTGTGTTTATTTTGGGAATAGCTTCTGCCTTTTCCTTTCTCCTTTGCATAATTCTGTGGCAGACTTTCTTTTCAGCTAGTCCTATTTCCATGCTGTGTGCTTCCCAGAAGAAGAGCTCTATGAATGTTATACTCAGAAGCCTTATCAGATGAGCAAAACAAAGCATTTCAATTTCACCGAGCATCTTGTGTAGCTTTAAAGAAAAGCAAAACACACACGCACACACTTGAAATCCGGGATCTTTAGGTCCACTTGCAAACAGTGTTCAGACAGAGTACTTTGTGGACTTCTTACGTGATATGTTCTGTCCCTCCTCTTTACATTGAGGTCTAGGAATTACAGCCTAGAGGAGATGAACACTCGGAAGATGTTGAAAGTGCAGTTGATTGAGGATGAAATCGGATTGGCAAGAGGATTGTGAAGAGCAGGAAATGCTGAGGAAATAAAATGAAATTTGCTGGAGCTTTTGAATCCTAAATCCAGAGGAATGAGAGTTTCCCCCCAGCAAAATATTGGGGAAAGAGGTAGCATCTGGAAACACTCTAACGTTAAAGAGCCTGGCTTTCTTTTATTTTCTTTGCACAATCTACTATCCTACCTTAAGTCAGGTGCCTTTCCTCAGTTAGCCACTTAGCTGAGTGATGCTCCAGCATATTACTAACATTTCCCTTTCCTCTTTGTTCTTCTTCTTGCAGCTTTCTTCACTCTCGTATTTGTTTAATACATGCTGTAAACACTAAACCAAAAAGTTAACTGGTTAACATCAAGCAAAGCCTCAACAGGTATTCATTTCACCTGAGTTGTTTAGCTATAACTGAGCAGAATGCATGCCCAAAAGCCGGGAAATGTGATGTGGGGCTTTGAGAAGGCCAGGACATCATTGGATGTTAAATCAATCTACCCACAATGATAACCTCCATAGTCTCATGTGCTTAAAATACGCAGATCCATAGCCATCCCTGGACTGCCAGAAAGCAGCCTAGCAAAAAGGACACTGAGAAATATTCGGTTCACCACTCACATTCTTCAACATCAGACAATCAGTAGCTATAGATTACAGTAGGCATCTTCTGCCCCAAGGTGTTTTGCGCCGTTCAATAATGGCAGAATGTCCCTCATTCCTATGTCTACTGTTTGGGAAACAAAGGAGGACTTCAACAAAATGTTACAGTGTGAAATGCTGTTGCTTAGGTTGCCTGCCAGCCACTCCTCCATGCCTTCTCTCAGGGTACTCCATTCCACTGCCCTTGCTTCTTATTTTTCCAGCTGTTTTCGTCCCCTTCAATAACTAGCCAGTATTCCATGGCCATAGACCATACTTTGTCCTAGTGGGCTTTTGGGCTTTAAAAAACAACAACAAAAATATTAGCCAGCCCTCGCCTTCACCAAAATAAAGTTCTTGTACTTCTGCAAACCCTGGCATTCCACAAACCTATTTATACCTCCTTCTGTTATACCTCCTTATACCTCTTGCTGTTTTGGGTGCATAAAGATTCATACTTTGAGAACTGAACCCATTGGCAGTGTTTAGGCAGCAACCATTTTGTGTGGGGGTTTCGTTCCTGACCACCGTGTGCATCGATGGAACACACAGAAACCCACCCTGCTCCTTTCCACTTCTGTTCCGCCCCCACCCCCATTCTGCCCCACTTTTGGGCCACTTCTGGGTCAACAGCAACAAGCACGTGCATGATGGTCGCTGCCTGTATGTGATAGCACATTCAGTTTTGGTGCATAAAGTGAAAAAGGCAAGCAAATGAACAAAACTTAAGAAAAAATGTTTTGAAAGTCATCAGTTAGTGTGCAGATACAGTGGTACCTCAGGTTACATATGCTTCAAGTTACATACGATTCAGGTTACAGACTCTGCTAACCCAGAAATAGTACCTCGGGTTAAGAACTTTGCTTCAGGATGAGAACAGAAATCGTTCTCTGGTGGTGCAGCAGCAGCGGGAGGCCCCATTAGCTAAAGTGGTGCTTCAGGTTAAGAACAGTTTCAGGTTAAGAACGGACCTCCGGAACGAATTAAGTACTTAACCCGAGGTACCACTGTACTTAATGGACTTGATAGGTGCAGTGTGCATTGTGTTTGGACATTGTGCTTGGGTCTCTAAAGATCTATTCACTCTTGAACCTGTCTTGAATGGATTCTGATAATCCACCGTATCTCTGAACTTGCTCACAGTATATTTGTTTGTTTGTTTATTAACTGCAGTTATATAGCCATCTGATAGCAGAAGTTCTCTGTGCAGTTCACAGAGAAAAACAATACTACAAATTGGAATACAATGTAAAACAGTAAAAACTATTACAGATTAATAAGAAATGTTAAAACTAAAACTCAGTTTTAAACTGCGAAACCTGAAAGACTGAACGATTATAACGTCATACCACCCTGTGGAAGCCATTCCATAACTGGGGTGCCACTACTGAAAAGGTCCTTTCCCCACCGTCAACTTGGTGTGATAAGAATTGTAAAGCACCTGTTTTCAAAAGCACCTGTTTTTTTACCATCCTTTTCATTTTAGCTTTCTTCTAAATATACATCAGTGTCATTTACAGCAAAGAGTAGCTACTGCTGTTTCACATACTTGTTTGTTTGTTTTTTGACAACATGTGACCTTAGAAGTGGAAATAATAAAAAGTCTGCATTTGGGAAGAAACACTGGCATACATTTACAAAACCTGGATAGAATCTCATTGAAAAACCATTATGGTAGGTAGAGTATGAACATCTTTATGAGGTTTTGTCCTGCTGCCCTCCCATGCAGAATCATCTGGTAGTGATACTTCCCTCTGCAAAGAGAGTCTTTGGATTCAGAAGTCATTCCTTTTTGCCATCTTGAGGTCTGAGATACGGATTTAGTTTCCTGGAGATCTTTACCTGAACACAGCTTAGTATTTTAAGTGGCTTTCCCCAGACATTTACAGAGCAAATATGTACCTAGATATTTCCATTTTTACTTCATTGCATTCTTCTAGAACAGCCCTGGATTTATAGACATGGTCTCTATGAAGTTTGAAAGTTATATATGTAGAGTATATTTCTTCCAGCTCTCACATGTTTTATGTGTTTTGTTTTTATGAAAAATAGCTTTTCAGAATATACTGAATATAGCACACAGTCCAGGACCGCTTCTTTAATAATTTGATCTAACCCCAAACAGCCCTTCAGCCAGTGTTTCTAATGTGGTTTTTATTCATTTGACGATGACATCAGTATCTTCCCATTCTTCTTTTGGTGGTGTTTTTAATAAAATGGTGTATGAGTTGACTGTCAGTGCCAATGAAGAATACTGATTCTCATAAGTAATGTTTCATTAGGCCAAATGAGATGTTGTGAATAAACATGTACAAAAGGACATGATGACATCTAACGTGCAAACAGTAGAAGCCTCGCGTCTCTGCTGCAAATTAATGTGCATAGGTGTGTTGGCACGGCTGTTTTCGATGTAGAGAATGTGTATTGCACAAGCTAGAAAGAATGGCAAATCTGGCAGATTAAATGTCAAACATTCAGGCTGACATTTATAGTGACTTTTAGCATGTTAAGAGATTTCTATTATGTAGTCAAGAATTAGTTATTTTTGCTGTAGTGTTTCAACAAAGCGTTTACAGTCAAATGCACCAAGCTGACAGGTTATTTATTATATTTGTGGTACTCTCAAGGCTTATTTTTTTGTTATGTTTATAAACATTGTAAATGGGAATATTATATCTCAAAGGAGCCAGTCTAAATTCAGCAAAGGGGAAAACGTTTTTACTTACATTTCCAGTAGAGGTTTTCGGTGCGCGTATTTGTGTGTGTGTCTTTGTCTTGTTTTACATTAGAAATCAATGTGCCACGTACTAAACCAATGGCTTTACAAAGAGGCTAGGCAATGCAAGACACACTGGCATACTAAAGCTGTGAGTTTGTGACTTTTCTTTATATGTATTCTAACCTGTTGCCTGATAGTTTTGAATTTTGTGTGTTATAAACCAAGAGCACCACTCTGGCATCTCCCTTCAATGCTGGTACCAGGTGCCACCCAACAACTGTTGCTGTTGTTCTGTTGTTCATCAAAAGTATAAAATGTTGTATGTGCAAGGCCACATCAGAGTGTGAAAGTGGGGTTATGAAAAGTCCCTGTATGCTTTCAAAGCTGATACTTGTGAGAAGCTGTTGGTGAGAACAGGAGATGTGGTAGGACCTTGCTGCTTTTCTTGAATCTATAACGCCTTCCAGGGTCAACACATGTCAGGGCTTTAACCTTGGATAAGGACAAGAACTCGATCCAATGCTATGAAGTAGCGAAGAAAACATCTATCGGTGTTGTGCCAGTTTATGTGTGTATATAGAAGCCAAGTTAATCAGAATTACTTGTGCCTCTTTTCTCGCCTTTATATAACATCAGATTTTGCATTGGAACAGAGGTGGGAAATGTGCAGCCCTCCAGATTCTGTTGGACTCCAACTTCCATCAGCCCCAGCCAACATGATGCCCTGTGTTTTAGTCCAACAAATTTGGAGGGACTTTGGTCCAACAGTGCACTAGAATCAGAGAAAGAAGTTAAAAATATGTCCTTCTTTCCACCTGCTTCTTTATAATTTTGAATTAGCTCCATGTGCTACAAGCACTTAAAAGTTAGAATAGTGTCTAATCATGCAAAATTGTACTTTACTGTGAAATCATGAGTCCTGCTTTTTCAGAGTTCCCAGTCACACCGATTGAGCCCTTCCATTGCACAAGAGCAAGCTCTGTTCCAGCATTCATGGAAATGGACTGCTGCTACAGTCCAACATACCCATGAGTATTTAGGCTATTCACACTGATTGTATAAGGGCTCCATAACAGTGATCCCCAAGTGGTGATCCACTTAACCCACACAGGGGTTGAATGGTGCTATTCACGTAATAAAAACTACCATAGCAATATCAAAATTTTCAAAAGTAGAGGGTCCACTGCTTAGCTTTTGAAAAACAGGGGGTCCACAGAACGTAGCTAATTGGGAACCACTGCTCTATAACATGGTGAACTGTAACAGCTTTAAGATTCTTCTACCAAATTATTTGAAATGTTCCTTCATCATCATGTCCATTTCTAGTTCTTAATTTCTATTGATATGTGAAAGCATGCAAACCATTTGAGTAGCAGCTGGGCAATAGATTGTCTGTCATATCATTCCTGCCATGTTGACAATAGAGGTTGTACTGTGTATGATTTGTGATGTTGACTGTCCTGTCTTCCAGAGATTATAAAAGGTCTTGTGTTTTTGGACATAATGATGCATAGTGAAAGCTCAGCCACCTAAGCTAACTTGCAAACTTTTAAAAAAAATCATTTCATTGAGGAACACTTTGGTATTTTTGTGACTCTCAGCAAGCAGGTTTTATTATGTCTGCACTATTGCTATTGAGATATACAGAACTACTTGGTGCCAAAACAGTGCCAAGTTAATGTGGATAATACTTACTCCTTGATATATCATGAAATAAATCTTGCTTTAAAAATCATTCAGCAAACAGTATTACAAACTAACTACTTTAAAAACTGTCAAGGTGATTAGTATTATGTATGTAATGCAAGTAGATAGAAAAAGTCTTGATTGTGCCCAGATTGGGCTTTCCATGTACATCTTGTAGAAGATATATTTTGCAGCTGTTTTCATTGACATCTTATCTAATAACTGAAAATCCCACAATGGATTCATGAGGACTTAAACCTGGAAAATAGCTGGAAGTGAGGCACTGCATAATTGGGCACAAGGACTAGAATCTGGGTAAGGAGACAGAAGACCACATAGAACAAACTATTGGGATTGGGGTGTGTTTTTAGTAATAGTATTAGTGGTAGTATTCCACCATTCATTTATGGGAGATTATGCAACTATTTGCAATGTTATCGTATGAGAACATGGAAACTTTTAACAACAGGGATGTCCCCAAGCTGATCATTAAGTAGTTCCCCTAAAAAAATGGGGGGTACAACTTAAATTAGTCAAAACTATCTGGTGTTTCCATGGGACTTAAAGAGAGGGACTGTAGCTCAGTGGTAGGCACAGGCTTTTGCATATTTCCATCAGAAAGAGACCTCAAGAAGTAAGCTGAGAAATACTGTGCCTGGTGCCTTGAAAAGCCACTGCTGTAGGCCGGGGGTCTGGCGCAACACATTGCGCTGTTTCTGAAGTGGCCTTACTCCCCTCTGTTGCAACCTTCTACAACTGTGGCAGGTGACTTCTGTCACCTCCTCCCTTTCTTCCCTGACCTGGAACTTGCTTGTGCCAAGGCCATCTTCTCTCCTAAGAACCAACTGTGAGAAAGGAGGTGCTTCCTTTGTGTAAGGCTTTGTGGGTGAGGTGGTTCCAGACACTGGCACTGCCAATTTGCTGCTCAGGTGGCAAATCCTGCTTAAATTTTAAATTTAATGTTGAACTTTAAACAGGATTTGCCTCTATTTTGGCAAAGTGGAAGTGGCACAGGAAATTTACCCACAATGCCTCACTCTGAAGATGGGCCCCTTCCAGAGAGCCCTGTTGGAGCACCACCAGCTGTTTCTCTCACAAGAGATGGGTGATGGGTGGACTGGTGAAAGGGCAGGCTTTGGACCTTGCCTGGTCAACAGAGCTGTATATTCCGCTTGCCTCACTTCAGCCTCTGCAGTTCCAATGGCCTCAGGAACTCTGAGCTGGAAAACAGAGCCCTTAACCCCTGGAAACACTTTGCTCTTTGTTTTCTCTATCATGTGGCAAATGAATTTAAAGATGACAGAGCCACCACTATGCAGAACCATTCAATCAGCTTTTGTATTGCAACTTTTTGTCTTTAAAAAAAAGGATAGTATTCAAAAATTGCAAGCTGACATAAGTAATTGATGCAATTTTGGAGCAAGTATAATTTAATTTTGTTTTGTTTTTAACTCTAGGTTTATGCCAGAACACAAACTCGCCCATATTGAGAAGATGCATGGTACTAAAGGAGATGGTGGAATAAACATCAGCGCCTCTGACCTTAGTCCCAGACATAGTGAACCACAGTCTGGACTTCATTCCCTGGGACGAGAGGGGCTACCCAACCAACTACTGACACTAGAAGATCTGGACAAGCCTACATCTTTGAAAAGCACAACCCCTTGTCAAGAGGAAGATAGCCAACATGCAACTTACAACCTGTGCAGCATCTCAGGTAGTTTGGACCATCTGGAGAAACCTTTGCACATTGTTTGGCCACACAGATGGTAAGTATAACACCAAAAGAAAATGCTATATCTTCAGACGAGTTATTGCATACAACGTTGATTTAGTACCAATATTGTTTTGCTCTGCATGTTATATCTTTGGAAAGGTAGTGGTCTACTGAAAACAAATGATGGCATTTAAAAGCTGAAATTCACAGCAGGCATTCAGCATACGAGAGGCGGGATGGGTTGTGTGGGTGGGGAAGAAGAGGTATAGTTATGACATTGAAATGATATGTAAAACGCTGAGAACTCTGTTTCAGAGCATTTCAGTCCACTAATGATGTTTAATATGCAGTGTTATTTAAATTATCTTAATTATACTAATGTGACTGACTAGGTGTTAAAATTCAGGGCTATACTATGCTGCTCTGTGTCGTAGTTTTTTTATATACCTGTCCAGATTTTTAAAACATATGCACATATGTAAGGCTCTGTAGATAGACGGATAGAATGGAATATTCCTACCCGAAAACTGATGCTTTTCAAGCTGTTGACACAAATACCTGATCACAAAATCTTCTCTAAACTGCGGAAAATCTACCATGCCACATAATCACTGCAAATATATAAAGTTTAGCTTGACTCCCACCATAAATTAGGATTTAAAGAGGTAAAATGTCCTGATAATCTTCCGGTATTGGGCACGAACATTTTAATCTAGTTTTTATTCCTCACAGTTTGTTTAATCTGCATGTGGCCTGATTAGAGTTCACTTCATCCACAGATTATAGTCTGTTTATTTCAGAGATGCTGGGTCGATCAGTAGGTCAGATTTTCTGAGAGCAACTGTTCGCAGGTGAAGCAATAAGTACACCACACCGACAGGGCAAATCGCCTTTGCAGAGGATTTGACTTCCAGCACATTAAAACTCCAGAAGCTCTCCCAGATGATCTGCAGCATCTGGTACCTAAAGGGATTTTCATCTTTGACTCTAAATGTCTGAACATAAAATGTAGGAATTGGAAGTCGATGTGGAATCTGTCTTTGGATTTGTTTAATCAACTTCACACTTCTTGTATAGCCTTTCTCAGGGAGCTACATTTATTTTTAATCATATTTTATTGCTGCTAGCTCAAAAATGCTGTATTCTCATAGGTTATTTTACAATTTGATGTACGCAGGACAGATATTAATTGCAATTCCACTTGTGGTCAGGATTATGACATTCACTAATCTGGTACTATAGTTCCTAGTTCTTTTTCTTCTTCTTTTTACAGTAAAAAGGTGCGTCAAGGTAAATGCCAAAACTCTGATGATTCTAAGCCTTCCTCTTAAAATATATATTTCCTTTTCCCCAAGTTGCAGACTAAATGAAAAACAAAGCATTTGCCCTCTGTTTATTCTGCATTAGGCATAAAGGAGGGCAAAGCTAAATTAATAAAATGAGCAATATTAAATTGAATAATTCCTTTTCTTTCTGTGTGTATTTGGGTTTTTGTTTTGTTTAATTTAATTTAATTGCCTAAAGTTAGTTGCTTAAAGAGATGCAGCCTGGTGTTTGTGCACATGCTTATTGTTAAAGCTAAATTATTTTTAATTTGGAGGAGAGGGGAGGGGGGAAAGCCACATCAGCAAGATCAAATGCCAAAATATAAAAGTAACACATTCATCCTTACGGGTAATATAGTAGAACATTGGAAACTTGGAGGTTGCCAGACACACAGCTAACATTAGGGCTAATTTTGAAAATCTAGCGTGCAGTCAATTTTACTGATGCCTGGGGACATACAAGGTAGAAGCTGACAAGAGAACTAATTTTGTTTGGGTTATTTACTGCTATGCATCATCCACGGGTTCCCGCCTGACACACGGCTATATGAAGGGGAATATTATCACATACTAAAAATTTATGTTGACATTCGATATTTGTTCAATATGTCAGCAGTATTACTTTCATAATCAAAAGAGTGAGGAAAAGAGAGGGGGGAGAAAGGCACTTTATGCTCATATAGATATATCTTTTTAATAACAGTCTATAAGGTTAATATAGTTTACCTTTGAGAGTATACAATGAAAACAAGCAGGGTTAGCAGGGAAAATGACAGAAAGCATCAACCCGAGCTGTTTGTTTGCCATTACCTAAGCGAGCCATGTCAGCTCTCTGGCCCGCGTCTGATAGCTATTTGTTGTACAGAGAGCACAGCATAAAAAAAAAAAATATCAAACTCTTAATACTATTGTGTGCCCATAACCATCTGTCACTGCTAGCCTGGAGATGAGAGGAAGATTACGAGGAATAAACACTGAGCCGCCGAGCATTGGTAAAGCCTTCGGGCAAAAAAACTCTTGTGGGGACATCAAAGACATTCTAATTCCGAGGCAGTCAAGGATTACAGTGTGTAACCTGTGCTGACAACAGATAAATGACTGGCAATATTGTGCCAGAGCTGTTGGGTCCTGCATAGAGTACTGATGATGATGGTGATGATGATGATGTTATCTTGCAGAATGGACTCTGCTGGGATAATTTTATGATAAAACACTTTTTTCAAATGCCACTGGGTCTAGGCAGACATTTACTAGCTACAGGGGTAGCAATCAGTTTCCTCAAAATTTACTGTTCTAAGCCCATTAGAGTTCCAGCGCAGCCAGGCTTTTCAATGAAAATCTGAAACGCCAATATTTTCATGTCTGAGGAGAAGCATGCGTGCAAATGGTTAGGGGGCTCGACTTCGACCATTTAGTGTTAGGATGCTCCAGCAAATGATTTATGTAAATATGCTCATAAAAATGCAGGGTTTTCCCCCTCCCCTCTCTTTTATAATTTGATGAATATGAATTAGTAAATTAAGAATTTTAGTTCAGTCCTCATTTTATACCCTGATATCTTTGGTTTTGCGGGGAGCATCGATAGAGAGCCCAGATCATACAGGTAAACAGAATAGGCTCTAAGCGACCATTGGGATGTCAGATGAGACAGACAGGGACACACACACACACATTTGATTCACTGCATTAGTGACTAACGTTTTTCTGTGCCTTATTCGGGCATTTGCAGATTGAAATATTCCCTTCCGAGGCCCTGAAATGATCTCATTAAGCAAACACCAGGTTTTGGTAATTGATGTAATAGGGAGGATGTGGAGGGGCTGTGTGAAAATATTGTCAAAGTGTGCTGTTACTCCTTCAAGATGCTTTCTCACCACTGTTATCATTTCAGCCATTTCTTTGCACTAGACTACTTTCCTAGCAGTACTTCTGCAGAAAATTACATATGCTTCTAATTTTTCAAAGTTAAGATTATTGTAAGAGGTGTTTCTTAAAAAAACACCATGCTGTGCTTCCAGTTCACCTAAATATGAAAACCTCTTAAAATGCAGCAATGCCTTATTGTGATATTTCCTTACCTGGATCACAAATTGTTGCTTGCCTCAGTTCATCGCAAACAAATGCCCTGACCCATATTTCATCTTGGGCCATTAACTATATGGGACAAGATGCTCCTTTCATCAGCCAGTCCAACACTGTGACCTGTAGCTTTGCACTACTGTTGAAAAGGAGGTCAGGACTGAGTCCTTTACTTTAGCAGTAGCCACCCACCCATGGCCCATTTCCATGCCATCTCATGGTCCAGATTAATATAAGCTTGCCACACCCAAGGACTTTCTTGATACAATGGGGAGTGTGGCAAAGCCCTATGTGTTGCGTCCTCTGAATGATGATGATGATGACAGACATTTTAAAACCCATTTCAAATGTCCAAGCACTTCACACAGATCATTTCAGAAATTATTTGCACAGTCCTGTAAGGAAAGCCTGTATGATTATACTTATGTTGCTACCCTGATGCTGCAATTGATAGTAGTGCAGTTGAAATCAAGGAACAAGAGTTGAGATCCTGACCCTGGCATACGCTACTGCTGTCTGATCCAATGCCGCTTGGTGGTGGTGCTAGCCCTAACATTGGTACACAAGTCCTCATGATGGAAGCTGGAGTCTAGAAATATTTGGAGGGCCACAGGTTCCCCACCACTACCTGAAATAGGTAAAGGTAAAAGGACCCCTGACCATTAGGTCCGGTCATGGCCGACTCTGGGGTTGCAGCGCTCATCTCGCTTTATTGGCCGAGGGAGCCGGCGTACAGCTTCCGGGTCATGTGGCTAGCATGACTAAGCCGCTTCTGGAGAACCAGAGCAGCACACGGAAACGCCGTTTACCTTTCCCCCGGAGTGGTACCTTTTTATCTACTTGCACTTTGAGGTGCTTTCGAACTGCTAGGTTGGCAGGAGCAGGGACCGAGCAATGGGAGCTCACCCCTTCACGGGGATTCGAACCGCCGACCTTCTGATCGGCAAGTCCTAGGCTCTGTGGTTTAAGCCACAGCGCCACCCACGTCCCTACTACCTGAAATACAAACACATTCATTATCGAAAGAGCTTGTGTGGATTTGAGTCCATCAGATGTAGTCAGTGTCCCTCCCCCCCCCCAACTTCTCTAAATACATGTGTCTGGACGAAATTGTGAACAGTGAGGGCAGAGGAAGATGAAATGCAGGGAGAACAAACAGTGACACACCATTAACAGGGACCAACGCTAACTTCTGACACTGGCAAACTACTAAAAAGGTTTTTTTAAAAAGTTATCCTGATTCAAGACAAAGGTGACAGAATTGAACTTACTTATTTCTCCTCTGAGAAATGGTTGTAAACGATTGCATTTCAGATCTATGCGTGCTGGACTTATAACATGGTAATGTAACTTACACTACTGTTTGGTGGAAAGCTGTTCCTGATTAGGCAGAGGTCAGCTGGGGGTAGAACAGGTGGGGACGAACACAGTCATTCACTTTGCCTGACATGCCACAGTCTTTCATGCTTTGCCAAAATATGTGAAAATAATTCAAGTTACTGCAGTCAATTATTTGAGTCGTATTATTAATCTACTAAGCTCCCTTTCATGTTGGCCTTAAAAGACCAGCTAGATGTTGTTATGAGTGTAAAAATGGGGTTCTCAACCCCATCTTTTGCTTATAAGGGAACATGTGTTGTGTTTACAGGGAAGAGTCAGGTGAGAGTGGGTGCTTAACCTTTTCTTGCCTGTTTCTTCTTTCTGGAAATGCTGCTCTTTGGTCAAGGATAAGGAACTTACGCCCCTCCAGGTGCCATTGGACTACAATTACCATTAACCCTGCTATCATGGTTAGGCATGATGGGAGTTGTAGTCCAACAACATCTGTGGCGTCACAGGTTCTGTATTCCTGCCTTATGTCATTTTAGATGTTTTCTTTTACCGGGGAGTAGGGGATGTAAAAACCAGAAACCAGAGGCCTCAAGTGGCAGCTTTAGGGAAGAAGACTCTGAAGCATAAGCAGTCTTCATGGTTTCCCATTTATTCTCCCTTTTATTGCCCACCCACTTCTCCACCCTGGAATCCTCCCATTGCCTTGGCAGGCATGGGGCTTGGACTACAGTTCCATTAGTGACACCACAGACAGAAGAGTACAGGTGGCAACCATTTTGTGCACGTTCAATTGGTGTGTGACAAATTTTGGCCCTGGAAGGGGCTGAGGAGGGGGCGCTTATGTGTGCTCTGCTGATGTATGTGATGACCAGGAATGCAACCCCCATGCAAACAGGCAGTTGCTTATAATTTTGATCTAATTCAGATTCAATGCATTCAATGTAGCACGGAGGTAGATTGTTCCCTCAAAACAAGCGTTTTGGCTTGCCCATGAGAATGACCTCACCTCTCCACCCTCCACATGCTGTTTTGGGGGTTCTCCTAACCCTCCAGAGCAGATTTGGAGAGGGTGATGGGGAAGCCTTTTTGTGCTTGCGGGAATCCTTGTGCAGACTTCCACTAGTGCAACAAGTTAGTTCATTATGGCCCACAAATCTTTTCACACACTGACAATATTCTGCTCATATACAAGGTTGGAATTACATGTGTTTCTCAGGTATACATCCACTAACATAAACATCTATCATTAGGTGTATGCGTCTCAGTAGGTATGGGTCTCAGAAACACTGACAGTCCATTCCTGTGCATGTTTACTTGGAAAGTAAGTCCCTGCAAGTTCAATGGGGCCTCCTTCCTGGTACATAACACCACTACACAGGTTCTCATTCAAATGTGCATATTTCAAATTGCATTCTTTCACTTGAGGGGAGAATAATTTCAGTTATCCTGATCACAGTAGAAAGCAGTTTTCTTTTTCAGTGTCTTTTCTCATTAATGTAGATATGTTTCTAAGATGAGAAATGATGTTTCTTCTAATTATGGTTACATATAGTTAATTTCCTTTTTAAGAGCTCGGTGTGAAAGGCATTTTCTTTTATAAAGCACACACAAAAAAGTGATACAGCTGATGTTCCTGTTGCCTTAGCAACAGATTTATTTATTAGGGTCTGAAATGACATGAGTTAATATACCACATACCTGCTGATCGGCATACTCTCCTATTTCAGCTCCAGTTGACAATTAAGTCCTGGACAGCTACAGCCAGGGGTTAATGTTACTCATTAGGAGAACTAGGTCATTACTGGGAAATCAAGGCGCTTACAGCAGCATGGATAAAATACAAAATTCAACACCTCGACGAGTGAAGGGTTTTTATGTTAATTAACCTTATTTTCCCTGCATATAAAAAATATTTCATGTATGCATATGACAGAGGATCAATTAATTGAAAAGTAAGCTTTTGCTGACTCCCCACCCCCTCCTCTCCTCTTAGTTGTCTTCATTTCCTTTGGAAGGGTTTCATTATTTTAGGGAAAATTCTTATGTCTATATGATGAGTAAAAAGGGTATTAAAATTAAGAAGGGAATCATCATGGAAATCAGCTTTACCACAAGGGAATGGGCAAATAAAAGCCTTGGAAATGAAAATAAATAAGCTTTGCTAATACCTCACCTAAGGAGCAGAATATAAGCCCATCAGAGCTTGGAGATATTCAGAGGTACCACTTTGATTCTCTCTATTAAGCAGTTAGTTATCTGACCTTCAGAAACTGAAGTTTTTGAAGAACTAAATTCATGTTGGTGATGGTAAATATCTTGTTTACAGAAAGCTATCTAGTAGGTTTAGCAACACAATGGTTTTTTTTGTTGCTGCTGCTATTTGGGATGCGGCTTTTGGTTTCTGAAAATATTAGATATATTTGCCACAGGTTTTATTGAGATCACTGAGCAGGCGTTTTAACTTTTATAAGTCGCAAATGATTTAGTGAAGCTCTCCTTTTATTTACTGTGTTTTCAGCATTTTTCTGTTCTGACACAGAAGAATTTAAGAGGCTCAAAAAGAATTATATTCTCATATTCTTTATATTATACCATTGTCTCCTCAAAAACTTTTGATTTCCCCCCATCGTATATCTTCTTAAGACCAACAGTCTTAGGTATTCAGAAACTAAGATATGCCTCCCTCATTCGTTCTTAAAAGTTGAAACTGATTGCATGCATATGACTTGGTAGAGCACTCTTTCTCCATAGATTTGTTCAGGATTTGTGTAACTTAACTAAGCAGAGAGGGGAGACTGGATTGGGGATATAGAATTTATGTGTACAGGCCTTCCAGTCCCTGGACTTCCCTGGCACATTGCCCTGCCTATTTATGCCCACCAAGAGGTACTGGAGAAATAGGGCACTCTTGATCTATGCGTGGACAAGGATTGTTTTCTAAGAAAATAAGAAGTTTCCTCTTATTGCAGCCATATCTGTTTGGAACATCACAAATTGACCCTGTGGAGATTTATTTGCTTTAGTCAAGATATCCTTTCCTTTTTATGTTTTACAATTTCATAGAATTGTAGAGTTGGAAGGGACCCTAAGGGTTCATCTTATCCAATCCCCTGCAATGGAGGAATCTCAGCTAAAGGATACGTGACAGATGGCCATCCAACCTCTGCTTAAAAACATCCAATAAAAAGAGTTCACCACCTGCTGAGGGCGTCCGTTCCACTGTCAAACAGCTTTTACTGTCAGAAAGTTCTTCTTGATGTTTACACAGAATCTCTTTTCTTGTAACTTGAAGCCATTGGTTCAGGTCCTACCCTCTGGAGCAGGAGAAAACAAGCTTGCTCCATTTTAAGATCTTTAGATACAGCCCTTTTGATATTTGAAGATGGCTGTCATATTTCCTTGTTGTCTCCTCTTTACCAGGCTAAACATACCCAACTCTTTCAGCCGTTCCTCATAAGGCTTGATTTCCAGACTCTTGATCATCTTGGTCACCCTCCTCTGCATCCTTATTAAATTGTGCCACCCAGAACTGGACGCAGTACTCCAGGTGTGGTCTGACCAAAATGGAATCGAGCGGTACTATTACTTACCTTGGTCTGGACATTATATTTCTGTTGATACCGCCTAGAATAGCATAGTTTTTTTGTTGCTTCCCCATTCTCCTCTTCAGAGTGTCAGACTATGTGAGTCTTTGCAAGATCTACTCTCAAGAAACTGAAAAAGCCTAGCATAAACTTCAATATGCATATCTACCTCAAGAAACCTGGTCAGCTTGCTACAATGACTATCAACTGGAAAGGTTTTCTAGTGCATATGAAGGCCTATTTTTCTTTACAGGGACCCCAGTGTCTGTGTCACCCTTTGCTTCCCCTTCCTCTGTCTTCTCTGCCCCCAGCTGTGGGACTGTTTCTGAAGCTACAATGTGAGCTTATATACTGAAACGGAGCATGGTTAGCTTGTTCCTGAAGCCAGGTCAGGTATCATTCTTTTGACAACTTGCCCTTCTTGGATACACATCTTTACCATATAGGACAACTGCATATTCCTGTACTGCAGGGGGTTGGACAAGATGACCCTCAGGGTAACTTCCAACTCTACAATTTTATGATTCTATTTATATTTGTTTTTTCTGAAAATTCCTGTGGTGTAAGCTAGCCACAAATCAAGAATGACCTTCTTTGAACCTCAGGAAGTACCGGTTTACTCTTCCATGTGGTCTTGGCAAGTAGTATGCAGATGTTTCCTACAATTGTAGATATATGTGCATTGCCTAGAACCCTTTGATAATACATTGCTCTCATACTCTTGCCCTCTCACCTCCATCTTATTTGTTGCTTCCAGCTCTTTTCTTTACACCATGTGACTCCCATTATAATTATTACAGAGGTAACCAATGAAGTGCTCTCCAGAGTTCTTCAGGTTACAGTTCCTTTTAACCTTTACCATTGACCATGCATGCTGGGAACAATGGGAATTGGATTCCAGAATCATCTGAGGGGGCACCACGTTGGGTGTCTCTGGATTATTACTTACATCTGGAGTATTAGGCAACTACTATACAAAATGGAATCCAAGTTTGTGTCAGTGCACCTCCACAAAAGAATCCTGTTTGCAGCTGTCATCCTATTGCCTCAGACAGAAAGATGTGCACAACATAAGCACATTGCAGCCAGTGGAAAATATATAAGTATAACACAAATGCTTTGTCATCTCTACTAGCTTCTAGTCCCATTTCTAGGTCCAATTCGAAGTGCTGGTATGGACCCTGGAGGCCACTAATGGCTTGGGCCAAGGCATGTATCTACCCCAACTTTGAGATCTTATTTAGAGGTCCTTCTCTGGATGCCACTACCCAGAGTGGCTGCTAATGAAAGGACCTTTCCAGTGATAGTACCCCACTGTGGAATGCCCTCCTTGGGGTAACTTGCCTGACACCCAGGTTATTGTCTTATTGGCAGCTGACAAACATATTTTATTTTCTTAGGCCTTTTAATGTTTTATCATTATGAGTTAATCCTTTGTTCCTTGAGTTTTGAGTTTCATTGAGCACTTCTACTAGCACAGTGCAGAGCAGCTGATTTGTGCCTTTCAATATCACTACCACTGTTATATACCACGGCAAATATCTTCCCACTGTAGCTTCATTTACCTCTGTAAAGCTTCTCCCAGTATGTGAGTTGCAGGGAATTGCAGAACACTGGATTCCACACCTTGCACAAATGTGTAGCCACTGCTGGATACAACATGCTTGATATCCCAAGAGAAGGAGGTTGTTGTTGTCAAGAGATGTCCATGAAAACAGACAACCAGAAGATGGGTAGATCAAGGGACTCCCAAGTGGTATAGAAGTTTTGAGCAGCTTAGGAGAAAGGCTTAAAAGTCTACCTGTGTGTCAGGAATCCTGCTTAAAAGCCTGATAAGCTTAGGGACAGTTGTATGTTAGGGCTGGAGGATTGTGTTCATCCAATTTTGGTTCGTTTTTGCTACAAAGGTACTGGAGAGGGGTATACTTTGTTGTGGCCTAGTCTCCCTTCTCCAGGCAGGTGTTTGGGCGGTGGCTGTCACAATATCTTAAATGCTATGTTAGCCTTTGCTAACATCTCTCCTCCTTTATTTCACATACACTCTGTGTGATCACAGCAGAGGATGTGGTTCTAATGCTCCTTGTAGATTTTAATGCTGAGAATGTTGTTAAACTCAGGAATATTCATGGGGAGAAATTTTCCTAATATACTGGAATTATTGAATGGAACAAAACAGGTATCCTTTCAACTAGCCAACTCCAACTGATTTAAACTGCGAAGAACTAGAGAGCTGACAGCAATGTAATAATTTTTAAAGGAAAAGGAATGTTGTGAATACATCAGCATAGAAAAAAGAGCTTTATATACCTTAACTTCAGCTGGAAATATTAGCTTGAAATAAAACTGTGCAGAATTGAATTAACTGGCCTTAGTAATTGATTTCGCTTAGCGTTGGTGTGTTCTTGGATACCACCACACATGCCATGTCCCTTTTCGTTCTTAATAGATTTTCTTGGCAGATAATGGCTTCTTCTCTTGTGCTGTTCACATTAGCACTCTCACCAGAAAATATTAGAATTTGATCCTTCCTTCATGTACCTGTTTAAAAAAATGAAAACCCACCTCGTGCCCAACACACACAGAGAGAGGCTCTTACGTGCTTTTAAGAAAGAGATCTTTATTCAGGCAACTAACGGTACAGCAGCAGACACAGAGTTCTGGAGTCCAGAAATCAGGCAAGATTTTCAGAACTAGACAGAAGCAATGTAAACGTCCCAGCAGTTTCCGTGCCTCATCTGCCAAGCTTTTAAATGACGTTCTCGCTTGCAAGACTTACTCACTTTGCAGGAATGTTGGGATTGCAAGTGTGCGCTTTTTGGGGGGTGGGTGATTCTGCTCTCATCTGTGAAAGCATCACCTGTTTCTGGCAACATTGCTGCACCCCCCTGTTCAGGCTGTTGACCAGTACCTGCCACCTACTGAGTTCCTCCCCTCTTGGCGCCCAAAGCCCTTCTCAGCCTCCACATAGGCACTCTACTCCACTAGTAGGTCAGGAAAAGGAGCTGACATCCCTGCTCTCCCTGCTGAAGCGACTGAAGTTGGGGTACAGCAGGGAGAGCCATAAAATGCCTGGGCACATGGGAATATTGTCTCCTAGTGTCAAAAGGCTTTTGACATTGGTGCCATCCATGCCTTTTTACGGAGTTAGGGCATAGCAATACAAAAGGCTCCCTCCATTGGTTGCCTCAGTGTAATAAAGAGGGCACTTGGAGCAGGGACTCCACAGACAGGGCTTTTACATACACATGTATGCAAATATACATATACGGGTGCACACTGCCCATAAGACCTGTACCGTCATGTGTTTTTAAAATAAGAACGAATTATTTTGGTTGATGATCGACCATGGCAGCTACTGTCTTTTAATCCACATTGATTGGCTGTCCCATGTCAGTAACTGGATACTTGGCCATGTCAGCTACTCTGTACACAATACTGTTATTTCTGTTCAGGAGATCATCAATGGTTTTCACAAATTATATAATAAACACTGTTGTTTAACTTTAGAGTAAGGATTTGCTTCTCTCCTACCTTTGATACCTTTGGAAATGAGCAAACTCTGGTGATGTGATGAATGAAAAGATCAGCCCCCCCCCCCCCGGGCTCTTATGAGCTGCAGGTATGTTTGAATACTGTTTACCTTATTAGCCAAAGACCAATATGTCTCTACCTGAAAGGGAGGTTTTCTTGTTTTATTTACTGATACTGAGAAAGGTGCATTGGTTAGGCGCTACATATTTGAAAAACAGTATTAAGCCTGCCTCTTCCCCCTGCCACCTCCCCATTTTGAATTTTCTGTACCAGTGAAATACTAGAAAGCTCCTTTGTTAAATGTTTTAAGAAGATTAAGATTGACCTTTTTAATATTGCTTTTAGCTCAGCTTATTTATAACCCTTTCAACATACACAATACCTTTAGAGATTTGCACACGTGTCAGTTATGTATGAAATTATATTGTATCATGATGTACCCTAAGAGACTTCATTTAGTGAAAAGCGAGAGTGGGGAAATGCTCCCCCCCCCTCTGATTACAAAGGCTACAGTCCGACTTGCACTTAGGAGTAAATCCCTGAAATGCATGGGTCTTACTTTCTAATAAATATGGTTAGGATTGGGCTGTAAATTTCTCAACTGCATCTATATTCGAATTTGTACAAATTTGTCTTCCAAGAGAGAACAAGTGGAGAGTTTGTGGTGGAGGAATGATTACTTTCTGAGCCCTGCTAGACTTGCACTGGCCCAGGCAGAATGTGAGGGGTGGCTTTTTATCTCTGTCCCCTTCTTTCCATCAGGTTTGTTTTCCCTGCCTGTTCCCTAGCAATTGGTTCCAATGAGACAAAAAAGAACTTCTCTGGTTTCCAAGGCCAGAATAATTTCCCCCCCTGGAGGCATGTCTTGAGACTGAGAGGACCTAGAATATGGTGTATCTAAAGTTCCCCCTGCCCTTATAGTCTGGATTGCCCCACTTTGGCCCCCACCACTCTCAGAACAGAGAGAGCAGGTTTGCAACAGCAGCTGGGTTTTATGCAGCCACATTGGGGTCCACTGTGAATCCCCCTCTCTGGCCACAAAAAGGGAGGTCTGCAATGTCTCGTGGCCACCAAACCACTCTCCAAAAGAGGATAGCATTGCTTCATAAAGGATCAATCAATCAGTCGTCCAGGGAAGCATCCCTCCTGGTTTCTGAACAATGCAGCAACTCTTCCTGAACTTGCAAGGAGATATATAAGACACAGTGTAGTGGCCTTGGTGCATTTCTCATCCTGTTCCGAGTACTGCTGTGTTTTTGAAATTGCCTTCACATTTCCTTGGTGTCGAGTTATCTTAGTTTTTCAACAACCGGACATGCAGAACCGCTTGCTTTGCAGGGTCCTTGTAGTCCGAAGGAATGGGCTCCTATTCTAAGATGTGATTCATTATAGTTAAGGCAGTCCTGGCAGAGTCTCCTTCATTTCTTCTTCTTCTTAGTAAGCTCGGACGAAAGAAACAACATGGCTTTTCTAGGCAGACTTACCTAGTTCTGAGCTTGTACAACTTGCTCTAATTGTACAACACCCTATATAGATCTACTTTGTTATACAGTGGTACCTCGGATTAAGTACTTAATTTGTTCTGGAGGTCTGTTCTTAACCTCAAACTGTTCTTAACCTGAAGCACCACTTTAGCTAATGGGGCCTCCTGCTGCCGCCGCGCCACCGGAGCACGATTTCTGTTCTCCTCCGGAAGCAAAGTTCTTAACCTGAAGCACTATTTTTGGGTTAGCGGAGTCTGTAACCTGAAGCGTATGTAACCTGAAGTGTATGTAACCCGAGGTACCACTGTACTTTAATCACCACTGCTTCTTTTTGCACCTTTTTTGAAATGTGTTCTTTTTCCTCCCTCACCAAAAATAAAATAAAACCAGATGGAAGAAAGTTTGTTACGTGTTTGTCTCTGTGGTGTCATAGAACTCTGTGCACTTTTATAGTATAGGTACAATTTTTTAAAATCGGCTTTCCCCCTTCCCTCCTCTTCTGGCTTTTTGTAAAATATCTGAAACCTGACTACAGGTTTTCGTCCCTTTTTCTGCGATAGCTTTCACTTCGTCACCTTGCTTCATAAAATAAGTGCCCCCAAACCAAAGCAACTGCTCCTTTTTGAGATATTTCCAAATCAAAGTCCTGAACCATATATGTCTTTTATCACCTGATGATGATGATAAAGTCCTACCTTGGTTTTCGAACAGCTTAGTTCTCGAACGCTTTGGCTCTCAAATGCCGCAAACCCGGAAGTGACTGTTCAGGTTTGTGAACTATTTTTGGAAGCCGAATGTCCGACGTGGCTTCCGCATTTTCCTATTGCCTGCAGGAGCTTCCTGCAGCCAATCAGAAGCCATGCTTTGGTTTCTGAATTTTTGGGAAGTCGAACGGACTTCTGGAGTGGATTCCGTTCGACTTCCAAGGTACAGCTGTATTTGACATTTCTGTATCACTTTGACCAAAGTACTTCAAATATGTCACCTCAGGAATCCTTACAATTGCCCGTTAATACAGTCGTTATTATTGGCTCAGTATTGGCCCTGAGCAGGGATGGAAAACCTGTGGCTTTCCCGATGCTGTTGGATACCAGCTGCTGTCTGCCCTATTGCCAGTGGTCAGAGAAGATGATAGTTGCCGTCCAATAACATCTGAAGGGCCACAGGTTCCTCATCCCTTGTTTGGAGGTTGCTTGTCAAGGGTGGCTGTGGTGTGTTTTGTGCTGGAGGCATCTTGCCTCGCACCCCATGCTCTTAATCACTACTCTGCAAAACTCTACAAAAGCTCTTGGTGCCTGAAGCGACACTGGATTTGGCTTCTCATAATTTTACGTTTGGGAACAGCCTCTATAAATACAAATATATTGTTGTGATTCTAGTTTTTTCTCTTGGCAGTGTAAAAAGTTGTTGAATTATTAGTACATGTGTCTGCTTTTTTTTAAGTAACAATCCTACTGAATCTTTAGGGTGTCCAGTTGCAGAACATATCACAAGGCATTCCTTTTTATTACTGGAAACACACACAAGCTGGAAGATGTACAACTTGTTAATGCTAATTCTGTACATATTTTTTTTATAGCAGTCCCATTCTTTAGACCTTACAGCTTCTGATTTGAAAACCTGGGAAAGTAATGTTTAATTAGGAGATCTTTGTTTGACATCAGATAACCAAAAATATTGACTGACTTGGAAATTAACACATGCAGAGATACAGATGCCATTTAGCATGAGATTTCTCAAGTGATATAATTATTAATACTTCTGATGGTTATTATGAGATAAACCGGCATATTCATTCTTCATAATTAGCCTATGAGGGCAATGCACCACTTCTACCACTAGACTGTCATGTTGCCTATAACTTGAGAATAAATATGGTAGAAGTTTCTAAAAAAGAAAAGAAATGCTTGAAGGGCATCTGGTTTACTTCTGGGCGAAGAACAGTGATTTAAAACAGAGCAGTTAGATCAAAAGGCAAAATATACCTTCAAATGGGTAATCGCTCATTGTACTATTAATGTAAGTAGCCAGATTGTAGGAAATGATGTTCATTTTCAACATGTTTCGGTTTTGTCTAGATGGCACCTTCCCACACAGTTGATTTATGGTTTAGTGCTAAACCAGAAATGGAGGTGGGGTGGGGGGCTGGTGGGGGCTGAGTGAGACGAAGGGAGTGTTGCAGAAAAAAGGTACCAATGTAAACTTAAATTCCTTGTGATATTATCATTTGAACTATGCCACCCGGTCTTTCTTTCCCAGTCTCTCTTCTGCCATTTGAGCTATCAGGAATCAGTCACATTTGGTACGTGCACACAATTGTAAGCAATTTATTTCTATTATGATAAAGGAATATTGGCTTTCTAAGGCCCAGTCTTAATTACTAATCCACCTTAAAAATGCTTGTGTTGGAATGTGTAAAAAGGTATACTGCCAGCAAAATCACAAAGCATCAGTCTGCTGGAGTTAAAGAGCTGTGCAGCCTGATCCTTTGCACACTTGCTTGGAAACAAATCCCACCAAGTTGGGATGGGACTTAGTTGATATAATAGAACTGTAGCCATTGTAGAGAGATAACATAGCTGCAAATGCTTAGGGCGAGCTTTAGTAAAGTACTAAAGCTCAGTCCTATGCATTGACAGACATGTTATCCCTCTACAATGGCCGTATAATATAAGGCTATTTTGCAGTTTTTGCAGTTTGTTTTCACTGGTCAAACAATATAATAAGCAACCTATTTTCTGTATCAAAGCTTGTCCTTACTTCCTGGTCATTTTAAAAGTGAGTTTCCTGAAGATGCAAACAGGTAGAAATCTGTTGCAGCATGAGTTTACGCTAAAACCATGTCCTGGTCTAGGGCAGAAGCATTTTCAGAGCCAATTCATAACTTGTTTCTTCGCAATGATTCTGCAGTTGAACCGCATGCAAGATAAGCATGGCATAACTCTAGCATATAAAGGTGGCAGCGCTATCATTGACTGCTCTATGTGCCAGCAGTCTCATAGGCAAACAGTAGGGGCCCAGGGTGAAGCCTAGTGTAAATTTGTTCCACTCTCCATGAAAGCTCTTGCTTTTGATCATCTTCAAAAATCACTTACCTGCTGAAATTTCTGCAAAGGCTTTCCTCTGATATGAGTTGGCATTGCATTATACTGTGAGCTGGTTTGGAGGAAAGTTTGACAAATGTTTTGTTTTGTTTTTTCAGCTAAAATATCCCAAAGGGAATTTATCTCCATAACATGTTATGGGGGGGGGGGGGAGTGCTTATAAACAACTTTACTTGGAAGTATGTCTCACAAATTTCAGAGAAGCTTTCTTCCAGGAAAGGATGATAAAAATTGCAGCCTGAAAGCATCTTGAAGTCTGACATTCTGCAATAGACTTTGAATGCAGTGCAAATGTTGTTCTGATAAAATGTAATGTTCTCTATAAATAATCCAAAAGTCAAGGTGCACTTTGTTTTACTTCAAGGGAACACGATAAGGATCCCAAAAGTTTCTTTCAAGTGCTGCTGAAAATGAAAGAGATGGGCCTCAGTTTTCATGTTTCTGTCCTTGGAGAGACCTTCACCGATGTTCCAGGTATTTATTTATTTTTCAGTCACTACATTTATAGATATCACAACAGGCAATTCTGTAATTTTGTTTCCTGAAAGTGAGCAGTTGGGTAAAAGTGAGAACTTGCAGCACAGTGGTAAATTAAATATGTATGTATATAAAAGTTAGCAGCAATTGTTTTTTGTTAAGAGCTGCTAGCAACCACATCCTCTATGCTGCTTTAACTGTGAGGAAATGCCAGTGAACTCAATAGGACTTACCATATTTTTCTGTGTATAACCTGAGCCCATGTATAAGATGACCCCTATTTTTGGGAGCCCTCAACAATTGTTGAACTTCTTTTGTAAGTTTGCTGAGCTGTTGAGCAGCTTTTCGACGACCCCCTGCTCTGGCTGACGGAACTGGTGCTGTAATACACCACATACTGGCACTCACCAAATATTCTTCCTAAGCCAGGAGGAGCGGGTAAGCAGCCTCCTCTCCGACATGTCCCTGCTACTGCCGCAGCACCAGCCCTTGCTTACTTAGCATATTAACCCGTGTATCAGACGATCTTCAATTTATCACAAAAAAAAACCTCAGAGAAAAGGTTGTCTTATACATGGAAAAATACGGTACTTCTGAGTACATATAAAATTTGTACCATACATGCATATGAGTCATGGTTCTGGAACCCCAGTATAGTCATTATTAGGTGCTTTTGCATACATAGACAAATTTTATAGCCAACCTATGGTGCTCATTAGCCATCTTGATAAGGACTGGGATCTTTCTCTTTTGATCTCTTTAATTTGCGTGCTGAGGTCCCCCAAAACACCCTTACCCCAATAACTCACACATCACACATAATTTTTGTTTAAGGTTTTTGGCATAATTTTGGCCACAACTTTATTAAAATACAAATTGTGAGTGGTTGCTTAGGCATTGGTTATGACTATCTGTCCCCCCCCCCCCGCCTTGGGGACAGCACTGACTCCCGGATTCCAGCGAGAGCCAGTGTGGAGGAGCAAGATCAGAGATAACTGGAGCTGCGACACAGACCCTCAGCTACTCCCCGCATGCTCCCAGGAGCTTACGCGGCCCGCACCCTGCACCAAGGGTTTGGACGAGAGGATGGTAAGCCCCTGAATTCCTTTAATGGAAGTCCTGTGCAGCAGCAGCATTGGAGGGGCAGGCACAGCCAATCCATACCCCTCCACCAACCAATTCCAAGACCAATGCCTAACCGCCAACCTTACAAGTTGTGACAATTTGCTACGCAGTAGGCAAAAACCAATTAGCACACACTAATCAGCCAAAAGGAAAAATTCCTACCAGGCCCCCGCACCAATGCGGACGACCCCATGACAGGCATAGCAAGGTCAAAGCACAAACCCAATCAAGGGAGGGTGGGCGGGTGATCCGATGCCCACAGCGAAAGAGAAAGGAACATGCTGTGAGCCTTGTTTAAATAACCTCTGTTCCCACCCCTAAATTGGCAACATCAAATTTACCCCAGCAACACCAACCACCAATCCGATCCAAGCCCCTTCAATCTATCCTGCCTGGCAACCATGGGGTGCTTTGCTCGGCCCCATCCGCAACACGTGCTCTCCTTTAATGAGAACACGCTTTGCTATGTAATTTGTGCCTCTGCCCTGCCTTTAGCTCCGGGGTGTGTGGGGGGGTTGTGTGTGGTGTTGTCGCCTTTTAAAAAAGAATTTTAACAACAGATGTACATGTACCAAAGAGATACTAGGAAGAGCGATTCCGTTTCAATCTGATGTAGCAGAAAAGTGGTTCAGAACATGGATCTAGACAGCAACCTAATAGTAAAACTTTCTATGTGGTCATTCTCCACATGTTTACAGTGGTACCTCTGGTTACGAACTTAATTCGTTCCGGAGGTCCGTTCTTAGCCTGAGGTACCATTTTAGCTAATGGGGCCTCCTGCTGCTGCCGTGACGCTGGCGCACGATTTTTGTTCTCATCCTGAGGTAAAGTTCTTAACCCGAGGTACTACTTCCAGGTTAGCGTAGTCTGTAACCCAAAATGTTTGTAACCCAAGGTGTTTGTAACCCGAGGTACCACTGTATTTTATTGAATTGGTCATCTACACAAAAAAGGGCACATTGGGCGGGGGGGGGGTGTCCAAGTAAATAAACCTTGAAGTGTAGTAGCTGTCTTTGGAGATCAAAAACATTTTTTAAACAAACATGTTGTGTGCCTGTTTTTAGGTACTACAGTTATACCTTGGAAGTCGAATGGAATCCGTTCCAGAAGTTCATTCTACTTCCAAAACATTTGAAAACCAAATCACAGCTTCTGGTTGGCTGCAGGAAGCTTCTGCAGCCAATTGGAAGCCCTGTTGTACTTCGACTTCCAAAAATAGTTCGCAAACCGGAACAGTCACTTCCAGGTTTGCGACATTCAGAAGCCAAAACGTTCAGGAACTAAGCTGTTCGAAAACCATGGTGAGTCACCTAGAAAACTCTAGGTGTAGAGGAGCTATATGAGTAAATAACAGAACAATCCAACCCCCTTATTTCCTTATGCTGGACAGAGGTTGCACAGGGTGAATGTGTCTGTCCTCTGGCTTCCAACCATTTGGGAGCTCCATAGATAAGAAGTGCCCTAGTGCACCCACCCAAATGATAGAAAGGTAGTGGTAGCTAGTGGAAACTTCCAAAATGGGGCATTTTGGGGGTGGGGTGGATCTCTACAGGATCCAATGGATCCTAAGTCATCCCTGCCACCATCAAATGGTGACAACAGGCCTTTTCACTGCACCAGCCTGAAAACTGGCACAGCAAAGGGGCATTTTTCCCTGGCCCTCAGCTTTTTATCCTGTCTGGTGCAAGCAGTGAGACTGTGCATGTGGGCTCCATCAAGCCCTGCCGCTGCTTGCCACGGGTTAGGATAAGTAAATAAAATGTGAAAGACTCGGGCCCCAGTTCACATAAATTTTAAAGAGTCGAGTGGCTAAGCCCAGACACCTGTGCTTTTCAGCTGAGAACCTTATTGCATGAATTTTGTTCTTGGGTGATCATACAAGTACAAAAAAGTATTGTATGAAGTGATCCTACATAGCCTAGGGATCTCAGTGCATCCATTTGAATTCTGCCATATATAGATATCACTGTAACCAGTTTTTCTCTTTAACAAGACCACAATTAGTAGAGTTGTTAAAGCACCGGTGGTCTGTTGCCCGTAGCTGGTCAGAATGATGGGAGACTTTCTTGGCTTTGTGGCAAAACAAACAAACAACCTAAGTTCAAGTATTATAAATACGTAAGATAGTAAAGCTTTGATTCAACAAGTAAAAGATTATTGCTTTCTTGAAAGTCTATCCCAACTTTTAAACCGCAAGTAAGAGCCTGTTATATTTACAATATCATTAAATTAGTCCAGTTTAATGTTCTAACTATTTGTTTATTGCAGCAAGGGACTTGTAACATATTAATCTGCTTAGTGAAAAATGCATCTGTGTAGCCACGGTGTTCTCTAGGTGCTCATAAGTGCAAATAGTATGCCTAGTTTTGATTAGAAGATTCCTACAGATTTCAGAAGACGCCAATGCCTCAATCTGGCCCATAGTCACACATTGGTATACATGTTTAGTTGTGCCAGAATGTGGACCGAGGACATGTGAGGATGCATGGCTAAAAACACACAGCATGTTGAAGCAATGCAGTGAGGATGGGCAGCAGTTGTATCCTGATTCACATCTGGCTTATCCTCCAG